>NC_077231.1:76806196-77039425 GCF_027887165.1 Monodelphis domestica
TGTATTGCAGGGTCACAGTATTAGAAAGGTTGAGAACCACTGCTTTAAGAGATAGAACCACCAATCAGGGTGGATGACACAGTGATCATGGATGATGGAGAGAACACAAAAGAGTTCAGCTCCATTTTTGCCTCTACTGAAGAGACCTATCAAAAGCTGAAAAAACAAAGAATCTAAAGAAGATCACAGGGAACCAAAATTTGAAATAAAAGAGGCATTATCTAGAAACTAGATACTTTAGCTGAATGAGTTCAGACTATAAATGAACTTTATCCCACGGTACTGGAGTTTCCTTTTTTCTTTTAAGGTTTACTGGATCAAGGATTCAATGTATCTGATTGTAATTAAGGCATTTGACCAAATTCATTATTATTCTAGAAAAATGAGAGACATTGGTTAGAAGTTGGTATAGCTAATGTGGTGATATGGTCATAGTTTAGAATTGTCAAAAACTAAGTTGAATATTCTTTGAATATTGATTACGGATGTTAACTTAGAGGGAGGTCTTTAATGCCATGTCACAGATTTCTGTCCTTGACACTAGGCTGGCTACTATTTTTATCAACCACTTGGATAAAAGCTTATTCATTTTGTCAGTGATATAATGATATAAAACTTAGAGAACCATTACTATTTCAGACTCCATAATTAGAATATTAAATATTATGATAGGCTAAAAAGGTAGACCAAATTTAATGAGATTAAAATTAATAATAAAATATCACAATAGAGTTGAAGGGGTTTTAGGGAAGAAACATAGAAGGAAACAAATATTTTGCTTTTATTAAAACAAGGAAGGGGAAGGTAAAAAGGGAAAGAAGGGAAGGGAATCTTAATTATTTTACCCTCTACATTATAAGCTATCTGACTACAAACTATCTTATTTCTAAGTACATTAAAGGCAAAGTCTTTAGGGATTAGAAATCTTACAACAGTCTTTTGGTGGGCAAAGTTCAAAAATCCCAAGAGAAATATGCAAAGGTGGTCTGTTCTATCTGTCCAGCAGAAGAAAGAAGACTGCCTTCTTCTCCACAGCCAAAGATATTCCCAGGCTTGGGAATTTAAATGGGTAATTTAAATGATGGTTCTCAGTCTGCTCCAGGAGAATACTCCTTCTCCTTCATCCAGGCCCAAAGAGAATATCAATTTCTTAACTGACTCTCTGATATTATCTTCCACTAGCTCCAGGGAAAATTCTACTCCCATTCCCTGTCCATCACTCATGTCCTAAGTCTTATTTCTGTTTTAAAAGTAAGAATAATTGTAAATTCTCTGGTTGGAATAAAAGAAAGTCAATTGCACATATCCTAGATGAGAGAAATACAGTTAAACAACAGTGCATATTGTTGAGGGAATATAGGATGAGCCTTCTGCTGCAAAGCAGGACAGAAGCAGGGCCAAGATTCTGGAGCTCTGATGAAGGCAGTTTCTGACAGGCAGTTGGCCTCTCTGGAGGAGACAGGGGTGTTGGTGGAGTTGCCCTCTGGAGAAGGAGATTTTTAAGCTGCCAGGAGCCTGGGACTTTCCTTCAAACCAGTTTTCATCTTCTGGAAGTGGTAGAGAGAGTGGTTAACACTCCACACAGGAAGATCCCCTTCCTGATCCTGCTGCTATCTACTGGGACTTCTGCCAGACCCAAGAGGACATCAGTTTGAGGACCTTCCTTTGGCTTTTGTTCCTGTACTAACAAGTCCTTCCCTAATTTTACTATAGTAATTAAGGCTGAAGTAGTATAGGTTAGAAAGTAGACTTATAGGCAGAGAAAACATTGGTCAGTGGGGTTTAGTACTCTGACTTTGGGGGGTAAGATCAGATCTTCCCAATTCCCTTCCCTTCCTTCCCTTAGCATAAATAGTTATATTTATCTGTGTGCTTATTATTCTATATACTATTTCAATATGAAAAAGAGACTCAATGATTTAGCAAATTATAAACTCAATTTTCAAGATTATATTTTCTCCTTATATATGCCTCTCCTCTAAAATTCTAAATTTTGGCCTAATTGTTTTTAAAAGAATCATAGTTTCAATTTTTATTCAATGGTTAATTGCTTACTCTTGTATTTTATGAAAGAAAAGTTATGTATGAAGATACATAGAAGCAAAAATACTTTAACTGCTAGAAGACCTTCAAATTCTCTAAAAATTTCTTTTCATTTGCAAACTCTCTAGAGAATTTTGTCTGGATCCCTCCTTTGCCCCATCGCTCCCATCACATTCTATCAAGTTTATCTGTGTATGATTTGTCTTTGCCAATAGAATAGAAGTTCCTTGAGAGCAGGGAGTATTCAGTTTATGTCCTTGAATACAGTTAAGTACCCAATATTTAGTACTTATTGAGCTAACTTGCATATGTCAATAATGTGGTGGTGGGAAGTTAATTCAATTTGAAGCTAAATTAAAAGGAACATAATTCTTTAGAACAAGGGAGATGTTGTACTCCATCCTGATAGATTACATCATATTTAATGGGGCATAATTAAGAGTAAATGGGGGGAAGCTAGGTGATACAGTGGATAGAGGTCTAAACTAGGAGTCTTGGGAGGTCCTGGGTTCAAATATGACCTCAGATACTTCCTAGTTGCGTGATCCTGGGTAAGTCACTTAAAAAAGAGTGAATAGGAGTCCAGAACTGCTCTGAATACTTCTAGTTGATTACATGTTCTTGGATGTTTTGGGGGTGATGAAGCAATATTCTTATTATCCATTGAATGAATTTAAAATAATTTTAAGTGCTTACTATGTATACTCAAGATACTAGGAAGAGAAAAGATTTTAAGGGTTTTCCATTCTAATAGAGATCAGGGAGAGAGGAGGTTCCAGCTAAAAGTCCAAGTAAAGCTGCAGTGGTCCTTAGTAATGGCAGATAATAATGCATCTTCTTTAAAGACATTTCCATTGATAAAAGCTAGATGCATTTCTCACATTGAATCATTTGGACGTGCAAACTTTCTCTACCTGGTCTTCAGTAGCTGTGGCTGATGTAGATGGAAACTACAATTACTTTAGGTCAATTGACAGGACACATGGCTACAAGGTTCTCTCCCTATATGGTTGGATTGAAAACAGGTGTCAACATGGACTCTAGAAACCCCAGGTTTGACCTTGTCCCAAGAGAGTTCCTCCCTGAGGGAAAGTCCTACTTCACTGGTCTCAGACTAACAGTAGACTTTAAGATGTTAAGTACCTCATTTATCCCAATGGTTTCTCTCCTTAGGCCAAAGTCCTTTACCAAGGTGGCCCAGCTCTGGGCTGGGTCTTTCCCTTTTGTGTCCATTGCAAAGCATCAGCCCCTCCCTGTTATTCCTGTCTGGAACTCCTCCTTTTCCTTTCTTACCATTGTAAAGTCAATCCACTGTCCCTCTCATCCTCCATCCCCAGGTTTCACCTAGAAAGGTATTTAAGCTCCCCAACTTTAATGACTCCTTGGAATGGTCCAATCTAGTGCATAGGAGTGTGATACACATTGCATTGAACCACTTTTCCCTTGATTAAAAAGAGTGATTTTGACAATTTAATAGTTCTGTGTTTTTTCCTAGTCAACACAGGGCACAATGGATAAAGCACAAGACCTGGAGGATTTGGGTTCAAATCTAACCTCAGATCTATCCTAGCTATGTGACCCTGGGCAAGTCACTTAACTCCATTTACCTAGCCCTTGCTCTTCTGCCTTAGGGTTGTTACTTAGGGTTGTTACGACAGAAAAATAAGGATTTAAAACACACACACACACAGGATTAGTGGTCTGAGATGCACAGCTTTTGTGCTTACTTGCCCATTGATAAAGAGTTAGTATCCTGTTGGTGTTGGCTGTGGAGGATGAGCTGGGAGCAAAGCCATTGACTTGGCTTTGCTATTCTCAGGGCTTTTGTACTATGGGTCTTGGGCCATCTCCAACAGGGTTTGTGAAGAGGTGGTGGCAGGTTGGACCTGCCCAACAGAGGCCATTTCCTCTCCCTGAGAGAGAAGAGTTCGTGTCTCAGTGGACATTTTAGAAGGGAGAGGCTCTGCTATTACCTCCCTACTTCCTTGAACTCTGCTGGGAAAGACAGACAATTTTCACTTTTCAGTGGACCATTCTTATAGATCTCAATGTAAAGTGATTTTTATCTAATGCCAACTTGTATTGTGAGGAAGAGAGAGAGGAAACTTGGGATGGGGGTAGACCATGGAAGTCCCAAGGGATACCAACAGAAGAGAACAGATGACAGACACACTGGCTAAATGGTGGGTGGGCAGAGGTTTCCTCTCTCAGGCCAGAGGTCTCCCCATCAGGCAGAGTCAGGGAGGGTGAGGTTTTTTCTGCTTTTACTTGGAGGGGAATGGGGTTTGGGGCTGGGTAGGTGGGATGCTGAGTCAGGGGAGAGAGCATTGTACTGTAAAGGTGACATAGATGGACTTTTTTGTTTTGTTTTTATGAAATGGCAGATTTCTTTCAGAATTCTTTAAATAAAGTCAGATTTGGATTAAGAGAATTTACATAAAGCTAGAACTGTCTGTAGTTCTTTCTCCCCAAGGGGTGGGGGAGTGGCCATCCTTCCCACCCCAGCAGAAATGGCAAACTACCAAACTTATGTCCTGTTTTGACAAGCCTAAACTGGAATTCAGGGAGGTGGTTTCTCAGTTCATTTCTTTTCCTAATCTTACTTGATTGAATATTGATATCAAGGTGTAAATATGCTGGCATTAAGTTGATCTTGTGGATTCAAGAGATACAAAGGCTTTAAATCCATTGATGGGGCTGATTAGAGAAAAGGAAAGGTCCAGCATCCTGAAAGATCATCCAGAGATCTGTGGTCCAAGGAAGAGTCCAAGCTCCAGCCTGACTAGAGAGTGAATTGCTGTTGCTTGCTCATTTCAGTCTTTTTTTTTTAATTTGGTCACTTCCAAACATTATTCATTGGAAACAAAGATCATTTTCTTTTCTTCCCTCCCCCCCTCCCACCACCTCTCCCACAGCCACACGCGATTCCACTGGGTATCACATGTGTTCTTGATTCAAACCCATTTCCATGTTGTTGGTATTTGCATTAGAGTGTTCATTTAGAGTCTCCCCTCAGTCATATCCCCTCAACCCCTGCAGTCAAGCAGTTGCTTTTCCTCTTTGTTTTTACTCCCACAGTTAATCCTCTGCTTGTGGATAGTGTTTTTTAGATCCCTGCAGATTTTTCAGGGACATTGCATTGACACTAATGGAGAAGTCCATTATGTTCGATTGTACCACAGTGTATCAATCTCTGTGTACAATGTTCTCCTGGTTCTGCGCCTTTCACTCTGCATCGCTTCCTGGAGGTTGTTCCAGTCTCCATGGAATTCCTCCACTTTATTATTCCTTTTAGCACAATAGTATTCCATCACCAACATATACCACAGTTTGTTCAGCCATTCCCCAATTGATGGGCATCCCCTCATTTTCCAATTTTTGGCCACCACAAAGAGCGCAGCTATGAATATTCTTGTACAAGTCTTTTTCTCCATTATGTCTTTGGGGTACAGACCCAGCAGTGCTATGGCGGGATCAAAGGGCAGACAGTCTTTTATCACCCTTTGGGCATAGTTCCAAATTGCCCTCCAGAATGGTTGGATCAATTCACAACTCCACTAGCAATGAATTAATGTCCCTACTTTGCCACATCCCCTCCAGCATTCCTTACTTTCCATAGCTGTCATGTTAGCCAGTCTGCTAGGTGTGAGGTGATACCTCAGAGTTGTTTTGATTTGCATCTCTCTGATTATAAGAGATTTAGAACACTTTTTCATGTGCTTATTAATAGTTTTGATTTCTTTGGCTGAGAACTGTCTGTTCATGTCCCTTGCCCATTTAACATTTGGAGAATGGCTTGATTTTTTGTACAGTTGATTTAGCTCTTTGTAAATTTGAGTAATTAAACCTTTGTCAGAGGTTTTTATGAAGATTGCTTTCCAATTTGTTGCTTTCCTTCTGATTTTAGTTATGTTGGTTTTGTTTATACAAAACCTTTTTAATTTGATGTATTCCAGATTATTTATTTTGCATTTTGTGACTCTTTCTAAGTCTTGCTTGGTTTTAAAATCTTTCCCTTCCCAAAGGTCTGACATGTATACTATTCTGTGTTCACCTAATTTACTTATAGTTTCCTTCTTTATGGTCAAGTCATTCACCCATTCTGAATTTATCTTGGTGTTGGGTGTGAGGTGTTGATCCAAACCTAATCTCTTCCACACTGTCTTCCCATTTTCCCAGCAGATTTTATCAAATAGTGGATTTTTTGTCCCAAAAGCTGGGGTCTTTGGGTTTGTCATAAACTGCCTTGCTGAGATCATTTATGACAAGTCTATTCCACTGATCCTCCTTTCTGTCTCCTGGCCAGTACCAAATTGTTTTGATAACCACTGCTTTATAGTATAGTTTGAGATCTGGGACTGCTAGTCCTCCTTCCTTTACATTTTTTTCACAATTCCCCTGGATATCCCTGATCTTTTGTTCTTCCAAATGAACTTAGTTATGGTTTTTTCTAATTCAGTAAAGAAGTTTTTTGGAAGTTCAATGGGTATGGCACTTGTCAACATGGAAATCTAGAGATCCCCAGTTTATTTAGTTTGAGTGTAGAAACCCCAGGTTTTGACCTTGTCACAGGAGAGGTTTCCCCCTGAGGGAAGGTCCCTCTTCACCAGACAGTGAGCTTCCTGGTAGTTTGGGTGGGAACAGCTAATCCCATCCAATACTGAACATCCCTTTTGTCCCAATGGTTTCTCCCCCTAGGCTAAGGTCCATGACCAAGGTGACCTAGCCCTGGGCTGAGTCTTTCCCTTTTGTGTCCATTGTAGGGCCCCAGCCCCTCACTATTATTCCTGTCTGGAACTCTTCATTTTCCTTTCTTACCATTGTAAAGTCAATCAACTGTCCCTCTAATCCTAAACCCCCCAGGTCATCTAGAGTGGTATATAGGTTCCCCAAGTTCTTTTGTTCCTTGGAGTCCATCCTGAGTCATTGGCACTCCCAGGGGCTGGTGACCAGGGCATCTTGACTCTGTGCAGTCTTGGAAAGCAGCTCTGTTGTATTAGTAGCACTAACCCCTTTTCCCTTGATTAAAGAGTGATTTTTGGCTATTTAATAATTCTGTGTTTTTTCTAGTTGACACACTAAACAAGTAAATTAATTTGGGTAGGATTGTCATTTTTATTATGTTAGCTCGTCCCACCCATGAGCAATCAACGTTTTTCCAATTGTTTAGATCTAGTTTTAATTGTGTGGAGAGTGTTTCGTAGTTGTGTTCATATAGTCCCTGTGTTTGTCTTGGCAGATAGATTCCTAAGTATTTTATATTGTCTAGGGTGATTATTTTGAGTAACTTTTTGGTTGATTCTCTAGGATTCCTTAAGTAAACCATCACATTGACATGGGCACTGTACCCCAGAAATGCAGGTGAACTATTATCAGGAAAACTGATAATAGTTGTCCTTGCATCCTTGTGACTCTAAACCTAGAAACACCCAATGACCCCACCCAGGGTCCTGAGATGTTTACCCTCTTTTGTCCTCTAGATTTAAGGTGGACAAAGAAATGAATCTTTATGCCTTCAAGCAGACCCCAGTCAGATGACCACCCACCCCACCAAATGCCATCTGGACCTGGGGATTTTTTCTTAGGGGGTTCTTTGATGGCTTGTTCAATTTCTTTTTCTGAAATGGGGTTGTTAAAGTAATTTATTTCTTCCTCTTTTAGTCTAGGCAATTTATATTTTTATAAGTATTCATTCATATCACCTAGATTGCCATATTTGTTGCCATATAATTGGGCATAGTAGTTTTTAATCATTGCCTTAATTTCCTTTTCATTAGAGGTGAGGTCTCCTTTTTCATCTTGGATCCTGTCAATTTGGTTTATTCCTTTCCTTTTTATAATTAGACTGACTAGTACTTTATCTATTTTGTTTGTTTTTTCAAAGTACCAGCTTTTAGTCTTATTTATTAAATCAATAGTTCTTTGACTTTCAATTTTATTAATTTCTCCTTTGAGTTTTAGGATCTCTAATTTAGTCTTCATCTGAGGATTTTTAATTTGTTCACTTTCTAATTTTTTTTTATTTGTATGCCCAATTCATTGACCTCTGCCCTTCTTAATTTGTTAATATATGAACTCAAGGATATAAATTTCCCCCTGAGTACTGCTTTGGCTGCATCCCATAGGTTTTGAAAGGATGTCTCATCATTGTCATTTTCTTCAATGAAGTTATTAATTGTTTCTATGATTTGTTCTTTAACTAACTGGCTTTGGAGAATCGTATTGTTTAATTTCCAATTAATTTTTTATTTACCTCTCCATGTTCCCTTACTAATTATTATTTTCATTGCATTGTGATCTGAGAAAGTTGCATTTATTATGTCTGCTCTTTTGCACTTGTTTGCAATGTTTTTATGCCCTAATACATGGTCAATTTTTGTGAATGTACCATGTGCTGCAGAAAAGAAGGTATATTCCTTTTTGTCCCTATTTATTTTTCTCCACATGTCTACTAACTCTAATTTTTCTAAAATTTCATTCACTTCTCTTACCTCTTTCTTATTTATTTTTTGGTTTGATTTATCTAGTTCAGATAGAGGAAGGTTCAGGTCTCCCACTAGTATAGTTTTTCTATCTATTTCATCCTTGAGTTCCTCTAGTTTCTCCTTTAGAAATATGGATGCTATGCCATTTGGTGCATACATGTTGAGTACTGTAAACCTTAAAATTTCACAGACTTATGAATGTTAAAAATTTTACTCCACATTGAGGAATCCTCAAATTCCCTACTGAGAAACATTCCCCATTTTGATGTGAGAACTCACCAGGATCAGAAACGGGAGGACCTCTATTCCACCCTTATGGTGGGGCAAGGAGTTCTTTGAGCAAGGCCTGTTTTTAGAATTCATACAATGGGATGCTAGGTACCGAAAAGGGTTGGGCAAGTTTTCTCTTGATGAGATTAGTTGACTCAGCTGTGTTTTCTCTAGTTCAGACTTACTGAGGATCTTGGTGGACACAGCAGCATTTTTTCTAATTCAGACTTACTGAGGAGATTGGTTGACTTAGCAGGAATTTAGATGGGCAGTCCTTTGGAAAGCGTCTACAGTGATTGGTAAATGTAGGGACTTAGGGGAGGTGACATGGGAGAAAAACCCCTATATAAGAAAAAAGCAGAATCTCTTGAGATAGATCCTTTTGGATGATCTCTGATGAGGACCGCTTGGGAAGAATCTCTTGAGAGAGGCTCTGGAGAAGGGAAGCTCTTGGAGGACAATCTCTAAGGAGGTCTCCCTGGAGCTCCTCTGAGGGGACTCTGTCCCTCTGGAGGCTCTGGAGAGAGGCCTTTTGTAACAGTCTCTAGCTGGAAGGCTCTCTGGTGAAGTCAGCTGAGATGGAGCTGGCCTGGTGTTACTAGAATCCTTGTTTAGTCAGACCTTGTGGTGAGTGTTAAAAAAACTGACTGATTCTCTCTCTTAAGACTCAGGTCTAGGCCATATTGGCTTGAGGCCCTTCATACTTATTCCTTTCTTACTCTCTCTCTCTCTTTTCTTTGATTACTCATTGTATTGTTAATTAAAATCTCTATAAAACCCAATTGACTTGGGTATTTGAATAATTGGGAATATTTCTCTGGCGACCCCCTTATATTTGATTTAAAACCCAAGACACTGTAGTGAAACATATTTCTGAGGTCAAAATTTACTCACCCTCTCTTATATCTATCACAATTTATATCTTCCACTATTTTAATCACTACAATTTAAGACCTCAACCATTTTAAATCTCACAGTACAGATATTTCCTCATGGTCTATACTGCCTTTTATCAGGATGTAATTACCTTCCCTATCTCTTTTAACTAGATGTATTTTTACTTTGGCTTTGTCAGATATCATGATTGCGACTTCATTTCAGTCTTGAGGTTTTCTTGGCCAAGATAGTGGAGTGGTTTGCTATTTCCTTCTCCAGCTCATTTTACAGATGAGGAAACTAATGTAAACAGAATAAAGTGACTTGACCAGGTCACACCGCCAGTAAGTGTCTGAGGCTAGATTTGAAATCAGTAAATTGAGTCTTCCTGACTCCAGGACAGATATTCTATCCACTGTACCACCTAGCTGCTCCTAAATGAAAAATAGATATATGAGTTAGTATGTCCCTGCTTGTTCTTTCACCATTTCTGCTGAACTGAGGGGAAGGTCTGCCCTGTCTACATGGAAAGTCCAAGGTAAAAGGAAGATGGGGATGCAGTCATTGCCATTTTAAAGCTCCTCTGCTCAAAGGCAGGCACAAGGAAGTTCATCAATCCTCAACACACCCAAACACTGAGATAGCTAGCTAGGAAGAAGAGATGGGCAGGGCAATTCCACTTATACCCTATTAGATCCCTGATACACAAGAAAGACATTGGTAAACTAACACATGCCCAAACAACTTTGACCCAAATGAGATGAAGATTGGAAGCCATTCCATGCCAGAGAAGATTGGAAAAAATATAAGTCCTTTCTTTACAAAAGTAGATGCTATATATAGTATGTAACATATTATAGACACATGTTATATAAACACACACACAAATACATGAGTATATTTACATATATTTCTCTAAAGGAAGTTATATGTGTATGTGTATGTACATACACACATATGTATATATCCGCAGAGCACCCCATTTAAGGACTAGTCCTGCCATTTACTGATATGTGCTCTTAGATAAAATATTTATCCTCCCTGAGATTTAGTTCCCTCATGCCAGAGGAAATAGACTAAAGGAGAAAGGAACCTAGATTTTAAATTGGTCTGCAAAATAAGAGTTCTGTCAACTTGGAATCTAGAACCTCAATCTTGAGATCTTGAGAACCCCAAGTTTGACCTTGACACAGGAGAAATTCTCCCCAAATCCTAACTTCACAAGTTTCAGACTAACAATAAACTTTAAAGTGTTTTAGGTGGAGCTAGCAGATTTAATCAGGTGTTTAGTGCCCTTTTTTGTCCTGGTAGTTTTTCCCTTTGTATCAAAGTCCTTTCTAAGGTGGGCCAGTCCTTTGGTTGGATCTTTCCCTTTTGTGTCTATTGTAAATCATCAGTATCTCCCTGATAATCTGGTCTAGAAGTCCTCATTTTCTTTGTAGCCATTGTAAAGCCAATCAACCATACTCTTCCCATCCTCCGATCCCCAAGAGGTGTATATAAATTCCCCAAATTCTTTTATCCTTCAGAGCTATCAGTCTGGCACTGTTGGCTCTCCCAGGGGCTCTAGCCAGAGTCTTGGGGCTCTCCTGATTAAAGACATGGTTTTTCTGACTATTTAATAGTTCTATGTTTTTTTTCCAGTTTAACAGTTCAAACATACTCACTTTAAGGATCAATGACATTTATTACCTACTATGTGCCCAGTACTATGCAAAAACAAAAGAAACACTTCCTGCCCCAGAGGAGATGCTCACAGTCTAATGGCAGAGCCAACAAGCAAACAAATGGGTACAAACAAATTCTATCGGGAAAAAAAAAATAGGAAAGAACAAAAAGAGGGAAGGAATTGGAAATAAGAAGATCGAGAAAGGCTTTCTGTAGAAAGCTGGGACTTGAAGGAAGCCAGGAAGGCTGACTTGGGCACTGTCCCCCCAGAAACCAAGGGAACTATTATTAGGGAAACTCCCTAGCCTATGCATCCTAGAAACACCCAATGACCCCCCCTAGGGTCCTGAGATGTTTATCCTTCTTGATCCTCCTCTAGATTTAAGGTGGACAAAGAGATGAATCTTTATACCTCCAGGCAGACCCCAGTCAGATGACCACCCCACCCCACCTAATGTCTGAGGGTTTACCACTCTAGAGTCACATCCACACCATGACAAAGCATCAGTGGTAAAGAGTGTAAAATCCCCAGAACTGATGTCATCTGGAGGACAGCCTTTCCATTCATGCTGTCCCCCAAGGAATTGCTCCCCATCTTGCTGTCCCACCTTGCTATCCTCCTGGCCATTCTCAACATTACTGTCTAAATTAATAAATTTCTCTTTTTGTTTTTAAGCTAAGTTTTGGAGTCTTGCATTCTTGCAAAAGGTATCCTTCCCGAACCCCAGGGGTACACATCCAAAACCCATAACAAGGCCAAGAGATGGAGATGAGGATGAAAAGCATTTCAAACATGAAGTGTCTTGTTCATGCAATAGCAAGGAGGCCAATGGCACTGAGTGTACAGAGTATATGGTGAGAAATAAGGTGTAAGAAGACTTTAAAGGCAGAAAAAGTCCAGGTTTTAATGGTCAAGCAGAGCATTTTGTATTTGACACTAATAGGGAGCAATAAGGAGCCAATTGGATTTTACTGAGCATGGGAGTGACATGGTCAGACAAACACTTTAGGAAAATCATTTTGGTGGCTGAATAGAGAATGAACTAGAGAGGCTTTCTAGGGTGGGTCCTGGGGAAGGATAAATTTGGAAGATGGATGGTATAAAAACAAATGATATCAATAAAATTTGTTTTAAACATTTCAAAAAAAGGGCTTGAGTCCGCAATAAAGAAAACAAAAAACCTAGGGATGATATGGTCACTTTCTTCAAATATTTGAGAGTCTATTATATAGGAAAAGCACCATACATTATCCTTAGTCCCAGAGAGAAGGAGAAATGGGTACAAGTTATATGAAATCTTAACTTACTATTAGAAAAATTTCTTAATAATTAGAGCTTACAGAAATATAATGGGTTGTTTCTATAGGTGGTGAGTTATCCAGAACCTTTGGTCTATTGTAAAAAGGATTTCTGCTCCAAGATGGAATTAACTTATATTTTTGAGAAGATTTACAGCTGGAAGGAACCTCAGAAACTACCTTGTCCAATGTCCTTATTTTACAGGAGAGGAAACTAAGGTCCATGGAGAAGTGATATAAACCTCTATAATGTACACCAATCATTCAAAACTAAAGGCTTTCTAAGAGGACTCTAAAAGCATCAAAGAAAACAACCAAAGGCTCCTTCTCTCTGAAGCCCAAACCTAGTGTTTATTATCATAAGTCTAGTCTCATTTCTCATATCACAGGATTCAGAAATAATGTAATGCCTTGTAAATGCATTGTCTCTTTTTTTTTCTAGGAACCAGAAGCACTTTGCATACATTATTCAGTTCCCATATTGGCATGGAAATGGCATCACCTGCTTTCCAATCCATTAAATAAGAGGTTTCAAGTGATGTAGGCATTACTTGCCTAAGATCCTATTCTCACTCCACATTCAGACATGGCCTGACAAGCCCTGTCTCTACATCTGCCACTTGCTGTGTTGATAACTGCTATTTCATATTCTCTATTAATATCACAAGGCTCGGGGCAGTTAGACCTTTCCCTGTTAATTGCAAAGATGATGATGAAATTAAGCCTTTATGAATTACATCGCAAGCCAAGATCATAAGCCACATTCATGTCACATTGACCAGCTCTTTCAGACATTCCTGTTGAAGGCAGGAAGTGAAACATAAATTGTGGTAACTGCAGGTCATCAGCCTCCACTTTAGTTATTTAAATACTTAAAATCTCAAAGGTGACACCCTGACATAACCTTCTCAAGGTCCACACTCCTAGTACTTTTGTGTCTCAGTGTTTTGAGCTATGATATATTGTAAAAAAAAATACTGGAGTCAGAGGATCTCATTTAAGCATTGGTGATCTCACCCTTTACTAGTAACATGCCCTTGGAAAAATCATTCCCCCTCACTGACATTTAGTTCCCTCATTCTAGAGGCAATATAGCTGCTGGTTGTCCTTAGTTTTCGAAGAAGACCAAAGGCATTACAGGATCTAAGTGAGACAGAGATGCACAAAGTCATAGCCTCATTCTCTCTTCCAGAGTTACCTAAATCCAGTGGCAAGACAAAAGTCAGAATGACTAAAGATGGCCCAGGATGAAATGGATGATGTTGGCATCTTCAGTGTCTGACCAAACTCTAAGCATTCCATAGTGCAAACTTCAAACACCTTAATGGTCTCTGGACCATCTATTCCAAGTCTTCAGAGGGAAAACATACCCCCAACTCACCAATAGATTTGAGGCCTCAATATGGTTTATTCTTTCTGCCAGAAAGGTTTTACTAGTATATAGCTGCTACATATGCCATCTTTCACCCAACTCTCTCACTCTCACCAATGAAATAGAAAAAGAGAAAGAAGAGGGCCTAAGGCACAATCTTAGGATACCCACAGTTAATGGATGTGAGCTAGATAAAGATCTAGTAAAGGAGACTGAGAAGAAGCAGTCAGAAAAGAAGAAGAACCAGATCAGAGCAATGTTATGAAAACCTAGAGAGATAAGAGATTTAAGGAGAAAAGATTGAAAGACAATGAGGCTACAGAAAGGTCAAGGAGGAAAAAGAAAAAAAGGAGGAGAAAGAGGAGAAGAAGAAGAAGAAGAAGAAGAAGAAGAAGAAGAAGAAGAAGAAGAAGAAGAAGAAGAAGAAGAAGAAGAAGAAGAAGAAGAAGAAGAAGAAGAAGAAGAAAGAAGAAGAAGAAGAAGAAGAAGAAGAAGAAGAAGAAGAAGAAGAAGAAGAAGAAGAAGAAGAAGAAGAAGAAAAGAGAAAGGAGAAGAAAAGAGAAAGGAGAAAGAAGAAGATGATGATGATTTGATAGATTCATATTTTGTCTGCTTCAAAGTACCATTCTGCTTCAATTGTTCCCTAATGGCAATGTATCTCTACTGTTCCCCACTGGAAAGTTCTACTTCTTCAGCTAATTTTCCATTATCCTGCATAAATCACCTATAATGTTTTCCAACATGCACTAGTAATAATGTAATTAGTTAAGCCTCTCCCCATATGGAACAACAAGCTCTCTTAATCAGTTTTTTTAGTCACCTCCAATGGCCACTGAGGAGTGTTACGATTAATAAGTCTCTGCAAAGAAGGCAAAATGGCTCTTATGGCCTTTTTTTTAGCTCCCAATTATGTCTTAGCTTTCATTCTCAGCTGAGTTGCTCTATTCAGGGCACCATAACCTGGACATGTTATAATCAGTCAGTCACTCTCCTGTGGTGGAGGTTATAATTCCTACAGCCAACCCTTTCAGCCAATAGCTATAAAAGTCTCCTCAGTTTTTCACAGTCAGCTGTCTTGGTCAGTTTATGTGAGGTTCCTTTTTTCCTCAGTTCCTCTCAGGCAATGGACAAGAAGTTTATACTCTTACACAGGCTGTGGAAGAAGGTAAAAGAAACCAGGTTCAGGTTAACTCTTTTTTAGAACTCTTCTGTTTGAAGAAAAACATATGATCAATCACATGTTTTGGTGGATATGACTGGGGATTTTCACTTTAAATGATCATTCTACTGAAAATACGAATAATATATAAATAGATTTTTAATAATAATACATGTAAAACCCAGTAGAATTGCTTGTTGACTATGGGAGGGAGGTGGGAGGAGAGGAGGAAAAGAATATGAATCATATAACTATGGGAAAACATTCTAAATTAATAAATAAATAAATAAATGATAGAACTCTTGTTTGATTCTTCTCTGAAATCTTTTATTAGCTGCCTTCTCCTCTTGCCTCCCCCCTTTATCTAATTCCTCAATTTGTCACTTAACTTATAGTCAAAAATCCAGTTGAATCCTTAGGTTTTTATCACATCCCTCTTTGGCTAAGCAAATATGTCCAGGACTCTACTTTTTCAAATGGAAAAAGAAGTTGAATAATACTATGATGGGGAAATTGTTATTATTTTTATTTATATTTATATTATTTTTTATTTATATTTATATTTATATTATTATTGCTATATTACCCCTAGCAAACACCTCTATTCCATGCAAATAGCAATGATTGGATTTACTAGAGATAGTTGAAAAGGCTGGTAACCTTTGTCCCCTCACACACACACACACACCCCCAGGAACACATCACACTCTGATCTTTCTGTTTTTCCATATAACAGTCATAAGCTCTTTTTTAAAAAAATCTTCAATAAAATCATTGGACTGTTGCTTGGCTTAATGGTTTGAAAGAAAAGTACTTGGTGGTTTGATTTTTTTTTTGCATGTTTATATTTGTTAGTTGCATTACAACAAAATTTTTCAATAAAATGTATATATAATTTATATATTCATAAATTATACACAGAAATATGTATGCATGTATACATATATGCTTATGTATGTATATGTCAGATTTTGGATGAATAAAGTTCATTGGAAGATTTTAAAAAAATTTTTACCATTGGAAGATCAAATTATTTGTCTGGATGCCTTCTTTGGGAGTAAAAACAACTTCTTTTCAAAGTTTTTATTGCATCTATCAGAATTATTCTAATAATAGGTCCTACCATAACAAAAGAACAAAGTAATAGGATTCAAGAGCCTCCATAGTTTGTTCTGCTATGTAGTGAATAAACCCAGGGTCAGATCAATAAACATGATCACTGCTCCTAATTTCTACAAATCTACTTTTCCAGTATACTCTTGTAGCTTTCAAAAAGGAAAAAAAAAAAGCCAGTGATTTTTATTATTCCTTTTGGATTCCAGTTTTCTGTGACATTTAATAAATTCATTCATCCATCCACCTATTCATTCAAAAAATGTCCACTAAGTGCCTTCTATATATGAGCCCCATGCCAGGCTCTGCAGGAGATGCAAAGGTAAATCACAGCTTACAGTCTTCTAAGGGAGATCTTAAACGTGGCATCTATGAACTTCTAAAAAATTTTCACATTTTTCTTTCCCTGTAAGTGGCTTCCTTTGTAATCTTGTGAATTTTGTTCTCTGCACTTGAAAACATCCACTGTCTTTACTGAAGAAAGTCCATGACACAAACAAAAAAAGGTTAAGAACCCCAACCTAGGGGGGAAAGACTAGTTTACCAATAACTCTAAGACAAAATTAAATCTGAAAAAGACCCTGTGGAAAAGGTACAAACAAGGTTCCGAGAGAGGAATAATTTCATGGAACTACCTCACAACAGAGAAGTAAGCAACTATTAGGATAGAATGTGGTATGCACAGTCAGATGCAGTCTCTATATGGGATGCTTTTACTTATTTCTTTTTCTTTGTCACAAGAGATGTTTCAATTTGAAGGTAGGTGGGAAATAACTGATGTAAAGTAAAGCCTGGGGATGAATGGATGTTGTATGTATTATGAGATGCAGTTAGATGGATAGTCCATTGAATTGGCTCCTTATTATATATATATATATATATGTGTGTGTGTGTGTGTGTGTGTGTGTGTGTGTGTGCAACAGGACTGTGATCAGAATTTAAAATTGGACGGATATAGATAGATATAGACAGAAAGATGGACAGAGGATATTAAGACAAATTTATTAAGCCCTCACTGCTTCTCAGGTACTACGCTAAATGCTGAGAATACCAATACAAGCTTGCAGTCCCTACTTTGAAGCCCTTTTAGGTACAAGTTTCCTTAATATTTAGTATATTCTGATGAGAAAAGACAACATATAAAGGGATGGAGTGTTACAATCAATCAATCCACAAGTATTCATTTAAGTGTCCACTAAAGTGCCAGCCAGGCTCAGCGGTAGGTGCCAGAAATACAAAAACAAAAATCAAAGATCCTTACCTTCCAGAAGACTACGTTCTATTTTGTGGACTACCTGGAATTTTAGGGATAACAAGTATAAACAAAATGAGGCACCAAATGGGGGGATACATTCAGCAAACCTAACTGATAGAGTAGACTTGGACAAGAGGGAAAATGAGACCCTTTACATACAATGGATTCCATATGGGTATACACTTCATTTGCTTAAAACAGATGGCTGAGCTCTAGCCCTCCTCATTCCAAATTCCTGCTTGGTTCTTAGGCTCCATTCACAGGATAGGTTAAATTCCATGAAAGGGCCCGCCTGATTCCCCCAGGTGTTTCCAGCTCCTCCTATTGAAAATCACTTTCACGCTTGAAATCAACACGACCTAGACCTCAGTGTCCAGCTCTTTCTCCCTCTGCACAAAGTACATGTATGGACCCTTATGCAATTATAGAGTGGTCCAGAGGGAGTTATAAGCATAAGATAGGTACGGGGCCACAAGCTTGGGTAGAAGCCCAGTTATATAAATACAAGGAAAACCAACAAAATGTCCAGAAAGATTTAGAAGAACAATTAATTGGAAAATAGATTTTTCAGACTGCTATATTAGAATGAAGGAGCCTGGAATGGGAGACCTCTTAGAGTAGTGAGTTCCTCATCACTTCCCAGTTTTTCATCCAAAATCCCACTATGAATGCTTTGTGATGTCCTTGACCGTTCTTTCAGTCCCTGGCTTGTTTGAGGTAAAAGCAATAGAAATTTTTTTTAAGCTTTCTGAATTAGAATTAATAGTAAGTATCAGTTCCAAGGAAGAAGAATAGTAAGGGCTAAGCAATTGGGGTCAGTGACATACACAGGGTCACACATCCGGGAAGTGTCTGAGGCCAAAAAGCATTACAATTCTTTTTTTGTTTTGTTTTGTTTTGTTTTATATATTTTATTTGATCATTTCCAAGCATTATTCGTTAAAGACATAAATCATTTTCTTTTCCTCCCCCCCCCCCCATAGCTGACGCGTAAATCCACTGGGCATTAGATGTTTTCTTGATTTGAACCCATTGCTATGTTGATAATATTTGCATTAGAGTGTTCATTTAGAGTCTCTCCTCTGTCATGTCCCCTCAACCGCTGTATTCAGGCAGTTGCTTTTCCTCAGTGTTTCCACTCCCATAGTTTATCCTTTGAAAAGCATTACAATTCTAACATGAAATACTGCACAAGTGTTGAATACACGCCAATTATACTTTTCCAATAGGATTCTGAATTTATTTTTTTTTTTTAAACCCTACCTTCCTTCTTGGAGTCAATACTGTGTATTGGTTCCAAGGCAGAAGAGCGGTAAGGGCTAGGCATTGGGGGTTAAGTGACTTGCCCAGGGTCACACAGCTGGGAAGTGTCTGAGGTCAGATTTGAACCTAGGACCTCCCATCTCTAGGCCTGGCTCTCAATCCACTGAGCCACCCAGATGCCCCCAGGATTCTGAATTTAAAACGTTTTAAGTATAAAATTTAAAACTTTTCTAGGTATTAAGAAACCCTGGTTATTACAGGAAATGACCTTTAATTTTTCCCTCTTTCATTAGTAAATGAATTTGTTCTGATCTATTCAGTCAATAAGCATCTTTTAAGTATCTGCATCATGCCAGGCAATGCTTTACTAAGCATTGAAGATTAAAAAAAAAGACGAGACAATCTCTGCTCTTCAGTAGCTCACCTTCTATTGGAAGAGATAAGGGGCAAACACCTCTGAAGATAATTGGTAGTAGGAAGGTACTCACAGTAAGGGGCATTGAGATAGGCTTCCATAAAAGGTGGGATTATTCACATTCTCTCTATTACCTCCTATTGTGATTAATGATAAATAATTCCTGAGATGATACATCCAAAAGGAGCTGGCAAGGATTTCAGAAGCCTTCTAATCCAACCCCCTCATATCCAAATGAGGAAACGGAGGCTCAAAAAGACAAAATGACTTACCCAATGTCACTCAGGCAGGTAAAGAGCAGAATCAAGATGCAAATAAAGAACTTTGACTCTGCTATTCTCTTTCTCTTACTGCTCATGTACTTTTAGTGGGGAGGCAGATCTAGAAAGGCTTCCCACAGAAAGTGACAATGAGCTGATCTTTAAAGCAAGATAAGATTTGTAAAAGGGGGAGGCAAAGAGGGAGAGCATTTTGGGTGGGGGTTAAGGGGACAGGAAGCATCATAGCCAGGTCAACTGTAATACTGAGTGCCAAAAAGGTACAAGTAGGAAGTTAGTCTAGAAAGCTAAGTGGGAGCCAAATAGTGAACCATTGAGGAGTTTGAACTTGATTGCAGATGCAATTCCTATTGCATCTTGTGCATCCTTGTGACTTCCTAGGCACAAGTTTTGAGCTTGGGAATGAATGAGGGTTGAAACAATTCTTAAGGAAAATTGTTTTTATATAGGTTGGAAATGGACTAATAATCATAAGTATTCTAGCATTGTTTCATAAAGGAAGGGCAGAATAAAAGACAGCATAGAAGACCTAATAGAATGTAAGCTTCTTGGGAGCAGAGAATATTGCATTTTTTTCTTTTTTTTAACCTCTCCCATATATCCTACTCTCTCCGGTCACATAGTTTTTACTTAGCTTTAGGCCCCCATCACCTCTCATCTAGATTATTGCAATAATCTCCAATGTGGTCTCCCTAACTTATCTCTTCCCATTCAGATCCATCCTCCATATAGCCTTAAAAGTGATTAACCTTGCAAATTAAAACACCTCTGAGATACCATCTCATGCTTATCAGATTGGCCAACACGTCCAAAAAGAAAAATGATAAATATGGGGGAAGGGGTAGAAAAATTAGTATATTGTGGGGAGATTTGGTGGAACTATGAAGTGATAACAACCATTCCCATTTCGGAGAGCAATATGGAACCAGGTTCAAAGGACCATAAAAGTATGCATACCCTTTGACCTAGTAATATCACCAATGGGTCCCTAATCAAAAGAGATCAGAGATAAGGGGAAAGGACCCACCTGTACAAAAATATTTTTAGCAGCTCTTTTTGTGATGGTAAAGAAATGGAAACTGAGGGGTTGTCCCTCACTTGGGGGAATGGATGAACAAGTTTTGGTATATGGTTTAATGGAATTCTACTGCATTGTAAGGTACAACGAACAGGTTGAGTTCAGAAGAACCTTGAAAGACTTATATAAGCTGATGCAGAGTGAAGTGAGCAGAACCAGGAAAACAATGTATACAGTAAGAGAAATATAATACAATGATCAACTGTGAGGGACTAAAACCATTATCAGCAAAGCAAGTTTCCAAGATAACCACAAGGGACTCATGATAAAAAAAAAATGCCATGCACAGTCAAAGAAGGAACTGTTGGAGTCTGAGGCACATCAAAGCATGCCTCAGTAAACTCCAGTGGCTTCCTATCTCCTGCAGGATCAAGTACAAGCCCCTTTTGTCTGACATTTATGCTCTCTACAACCTGGCTCCTTCCTGACTTTCCAGGCTTCTTTACTCCCTTTCACTTGTTCTACAATCCAATATTCTTCTTGTCCTGGGTTTCATATTGTCCTGAACATTCTCAGAAGTTCTGCCAATAAAGTACAGGGTTTGGCAGTTTGTTACAGTTCAAAATTTCAAAGGATTCTTGAATTCATTGATGTGAAATCCCTCCATCCAAGCATATTTCCATCCATCCACAGCTTCTCATCTCTGCAATTCTTGCCCATATTTTTCTATAAATTCTCTACAGAAGATATATGGGGACCCTATGGCAGAAGTGTGGTAAAGTAGAAAGAGCATTGATTCGGAACTGGTTTCAAATTTTACCTCTAATGGTTACTACCTTTGGGACATTTGGCATTTCCCTTCCCTTCCCTTCCCTTTCCCTTAGTTCCCTTATCTATAAAATGAAGAGATTGCATGAGATGGCCTCTGAGGTCCCTCAGAGCTCTCAAACTATGATCCTACAACTATATAACACCTGAAATTGCTTCTAGCTCCAGGAACTATGATCATATGAGTCATCAAAACTTTTGGGTGTCCTGGACCCTCCTGGGCAGGCATTCTAGGGAAGCCTGTGAACTCCTTCCATCAACAATGGTTTTAAATGCATAAAATTAATAAGATTACCAAGAAAATAAATTATGTTGAAATAGCTTTATATATATATATTAATTTCACAGATCCCAGGTAAAGATCTTCTGCCTTAGAATATAGTAAAGTCCTTAAGGGTTGCAATGGCATCTTTTTTTTTTTTAATTTTTAAATTTTTTTGAATTTCCTACAGAACTTTGCAAATAGTAGGCACTTACTAAATAATTATTTTAACTAATATAATATTAAATTATGTTGAAATGCAATTGGTAAGGGCATATAGATGGCTCAGTGGATTGAGAGCCAGGTCTAGAGATAGGAGTTTCTAAGTTCAAATCTGACCTCAGACACTACCAGCTGTGTGACCCTGGGAAAGTCACTTAACCCCCATTGCCTATCCCTTACTGCTCTCCTGCCTTGAAACCAATACACGGTATTGATTCTAAGATGGAAGGTAATGGTAAAAGAAACAGAACTCATGATCTACAGTTTTTTGTATTCTATGGGTACCAATGCAGCATTGAATCTAAAATTATCATTCCCTCTCACTACACTAGCAAACCCGTCTCCTTTTCCCCCTAATCATACATTTCCTGTATCCCTTAAAGCACTCCTTCCCTGTAGATCATTATTAGAAATAAGCTAAAATCTCACTGAGGAATTTCTATAATATGCCAAAGCTTTACTCTCAACCTAGTGTTATTTTTCTATGTTGCCAAATCATTTCCTTTTTTTTTTACTATTCCTGTCTTTGATGATTCTTTTTACTCCACTTCTAGGTCATAAATCATTATAGACAATAAGTTGTCACAGCTCCCATGTATCTTACCAGTGTCCATTGGGTACTCGGCAATTTTGATTCTTCTGAGAGGATAGTGTCCAACCCTCATAGCATCAGTGCTGTTTTATATATATATATAAATGTTTATATATATATATATATATGTTTGCATGCGTATATGTATATATGTGTATATATAATATGTGTGCTTTAGTATCAGGTGTCTTGACATCATTAAAAGTACAGGTCACTTTCTCAAATGCAATTATCTTGCTCTGTCCTCCCTATTAAATTCTGAGCCTAACTCATTATATAGACCCCCTGTCTAAGATGTGTATACCAAAACCCAATTCATTGGGCTACATAACTGAATGTCACAGCCTTCATGAGCCTCAGTTTCCTCATATGAAAAATGAAGGGATTGAACTAAATGATCTCTGAGATCCTTCCTAACTCTATATCTATAGCCCTTCGATCCTTTTGCAATTTGGAACAATTTGCATTCCTCATCCATTTGGCTTTTCACATGTGGGTTATTTTTAATTTCCAAATACCTATGACATAATCATGGAAAGGACCACAGAATTCCTCAACTGCAGTCCCCTCATTTTATGATGAGAAACCTGAGGCTGAAGGAGATTAAATAATATACCAGAGTTCATTTAGGTGATAAGTGACAGAGACAGGATTCAAACTCAGATTTCATGAGTTCAAGTTCAGCCCTTCTCTGTTCTGTCCACCTTTCCTTGCTGTCTTTATTACTGAAGAGGCTCTGAGTTTCCCAGGACCCTAAGCAACTCCCATAATATCCTCTGAAAGCAGAATGACATGAAAAATCTCACCATCTGGAGGGAATCTCCCGTTCATTTGAACTTTGCCCGTTACATCCTGTATGACCACAGTAAATACCTTTCCTGGACACATGGCTCTCTGTTTTATGCCCCATTTGATAACAACAAGAAGACAACTGTTGGACAAAGTTATCCTAGAATTGCATCTATCAAATCAATTAAAAGGAAAAAAAATCCTAGGCTATATAATTTTATAATTATAACATTAAGGTAAATATTGAATAAAAGTGAAGTCATGTACCAACCTTGCCTCTCCAGTTGGTCACTAATTTTATTCTGACAGCAATTATTAAATAAGCAGAGACAGAGACAGAGACACACACACACACACAGTGAGAGAGAGAGAGAGAGAGAGAGAGAGAGAGAACCATTGGCTTTTATGCTAGCTTATTTGTCCCAGAACCAATTTCTAATGACCTGGTAAATGGCTATAAGATATAAGGTAAATAAAAGTGACAAAGCAACATTTCCTATAGCCAAGTACTTTAATATTTCAAATATCTATGAATTTGTCAGTCGAGATACTAATTTCATTAATGAAGATCATGACTACTCTATTGATATGGTGAAAAGAGTGCTGGATTTGGGGTCAGAAGTACTCTTTCCTCTACAACTTCCTCTTATGTTTTGTCTTCCTCTGTTAGGATCAAAGCTGCTTGAGAATAAGAACATTCTTGTTTTCCTATTTGTATTTCTAATACTTAACATAGGGCCTAGCATACAATAAGTATTTAAAAAATACTCTATCCATCTTGCCTAGAATAAGTGGGGCCTAATGAAATATACTGGTTTATGTCTATTTGAAAACATGAAAATTTGAGTCAGTTTCTTCCCCTAATTCCAAATAGCTTTCCAGAATTGTTAGACCATCTTGTGAATTTTAGATTTACTCCACCCTGCTTAGTCTTTAGGATTCTAGCAACCAGGAATGCATACACCCCCACGTAAGGATTAACTGTTGGGGAGGATGACCTATGACCAGCATGTGCTAGCAAGTGACAAATCAGGAACAACTGACTGACCACCTGGCTGTCCTAAGTCGAGTTTAAGCTACCATTGGTACATGTGAGATACAGGAAGTGATATAAAGAACTGCCTATATATTTCACATCACTTCCTATGATCATGATTTCGGTGACCTAGGAGCTCTTGGTAGTGTTTGGCGTGCTTGTGGGTTTTGGCTCTGTAGTGTGATTTAGATGAGTGGTAAGGCTGATTCTTCCTTTCCATGACCTCCTAAAGTAATATCTTCCGAGGAGGACCCTCATCTCAGAGGAGGCCTCCTGGCTGGAAGCCGAGCTAGATTTAACCTTCTGAGAAGGGCCCTTGGCCAAGGCCTCTGAACTCCTGATTGGCTCAGACCGAGCCAGAACAGTCCATTTCCCTTTCCTCTCTCTCTTCTTCTTAATTTCTTCCTATTATTGTAATTAAACAACCATAAAAATCCCAAACTGAGTTGAGTATTTTATTGGGATTGAATTTACATCCCTGGCGACCACTAATATAATGTATTCAGTCAACAACCCTAAATTTTACCCTTAACTATCACATCTCCACCAAGTGTACATTATTGTCTTTCCACAACTACACCAACACTGACTGTTCCCATTTTTTATAATCTTTGTTAACTTTATGGATGTCAAGTGAAAGAAGAGAGTGTTTTAAATTTGTATGTCTCTTAAAGTTAGGAATTTAAGATCTGGGACTGCCCTGCAGTGGTCATCAAAACAACATGGCACTGGCTAAGAGACAGAAAGGAGAATCCCTGGAATAGACTTGGGGTGAGTGGCCTCAGCAAGACAGTCTATGATAAGCCCAAAGATCCCAGCTTTGGGGACCAAAATCCACTATTTGATAAAAACTGCTGGGAAAACTGAAAGACAGTATGGGAGAGATTAGGTTTGGATCAACATCTCACACCCTAAACCATGATAAACTCATAATGGGTGAATGACTTGAATATAAAGAAGGGAACTATAAGTAAATTGGGTGAACACAGAATGGTATACATGTCAGATCTTTGGGAAAGAAAAGATTTTAAGACCAAGCAAGAGTTAGAAAAAAAATCACAAAATGTAAAATAAATAATTTTGATTATATCAAATTAAAAGTTTTTATACAAATAAAACAAATGCATCCAAAATTAGAAGAGAAGCAACAACTTGGGAAAAATCTTCATAACAAAAACCTCTGACAAAGGTCTAATTAATCAAATTTATAAAGAACTAAACCAATTGTACCCAAAAAAATCAATTCATTCCCTAATTGATAAATGGGCAAAGGACATGAATAGGCAATTTTCAGATAAAAAAATCAAAACTATTAATAAGCACATGAAAAAGTGTTCTAAATTTCTTATAATCAGAGAGATGCAAATCAAAAGAACTAGCACATTGGCTAACATGATAGCAAAGGAAGGTGATAAATGCTGGAGAGGATGTGGCACGATTGGGACATTAATGCATTGCTGGTGGAATTGTGAATTGATTCAACCATTCTGGAGGGCAATTTGAAACTATGCCCAAAGGGTGCTAAAATACTGTCTACTCTTTGGGGATAAGAGTACTTATTTCCATCCAATAGACCACTCTGTTCTGAACCCAGGAATGCAGTGTAGAGCAAATTCAGTTCTGGAGAACCTATTTCTAATGAGAACATTTAGACTCCCTGCTCTTGCAGTCTTCTGTTCATTAAGTCCTTCACTGTGGTGCCACAGGGATGCTAGGTGGCACAGTGGATAGAATGCTGGGCTTGAAATAAGGAACTCTCATCTTCCTGAGTTTAAGTATGACCTCAGACACTTGCCCTGTAACCCTAGACAATCACTTAATCTGTTTGTCTTGGTTTCCAAAGCTGTAAAATGAACTGGAGAAGGAAATGGCAAACCACTCTGTTATCTCTGTCCAAAAAACTCCAAAATGGATCACAGAGTTAAACATGACTAAAATGACTGAATTACAATGACAACAAAAGCATGGTGCTCCAAGAGATGACTTACTCATACATAGGTCATGGTTTATATCTAGGGTTTTCCCCCCCCAAAAAAAGAGTAAAAGGGCACTCAATATTCAATATAAATCAGGTATGGGCAGGTACTTTATTCTTACACATGTAAAAAATGCTAAATGGAGGACTCACAAGCATGTGGTAGTAACAGAAAAGGATTAATTAATAAACTACTATTACAATCTCCTAAAAGACTCCTAAATCTCAATAGGAAAAAAAAATTGGGTTTACAGGACTGTTGTTTAGGTATTTTACATATCACCTCTCTGGCTATCCACACAACTCCTTTCCTGATAAAATGATCAGGTTTGGGCCAATCCTCTTTTAAATAGCCATCCTCTCCAATATATTAATTTTCTTTTCTGCAAGCCCATTCCTGTTTCTGCCATAACCTACCACTCTTTTTAGCAAGTGTCCTTTAGAACTCACAAAATCACACCAAAACCTGGACCTATCCATATCAAGAATCAAGTTTGAGGGGACAACAAGGTGGCTTAGTAAATTGAGAGCTAAGCCTAGAGAAGGGAGGTTCTGGGTTCAAATGTGGCCTCAGACACTTCCTAGCTGTGTGACCCTGAGCAAGTCACTTAACCCCCATTGCCTAGCCCTTACTTTTCTTCTGCCTTGGAACTAATACACAGTATTGATTCTAAGATGGAAGGTAAGAGTTAAAAAACATTTTTTTATTAAAAAAAAAAAAGAATACAGTTTGGTCACCTACTCATAAAAGGACACACCTAGCAGAAAAGGCCAACTTAGGCACAAGCTTAACCAGTTGAATTCACTCTCCATGTGGGTATGAAGACAGAATAGAGAGAAGGGCACCTATGTCTCTCTGCTTAGGAGAGTTCAAATCAAGCCCACACCACTTGACATATAGAACAAGAGTCAAGAGTAAGCCAGTAGCAAAAAACTGGAAAATGAGGGGATGCCTTTCAATTAGAGAATGGCTGAACAAATTGTGGTATCTGTTGGTGATGGAATACTATATTGTGCTCAAAGGAATAATAAACTGGAGGAATTCCATGGAGACTGGAACAACCTCTAGGAAGTGATGCAGAGTGAGAGGAGCAGAACCAAAAAAACATTGTACACAGAGACTGATACACTGTGGTACAATCGAATGTAATGGACTTCTCCATTAGTGGTGATGCAGTGATCCAGAACAATTCTGAGGGACTTATGAGAAAGAACACTATCCACATCCAAAGGAAGAACTGTGGGAGCAGAAATGCATTAGAAAAATATGTGATCAATCACGTAATGTAATAGGGAGATGATTGGGGTTTGATGTTAAAAGATCACTCGATTACAGATATGAATAACATGGAACTGGGTTTTGAACAATGATATATGTATAACCCAGGAGAATTGTTTGTTAGCTCCAGGAGGGGGGAGGAAAGGGATGGTGGGAGGGGTACTTGAATCATGTAACAATGGGAAAATATTCTAAATTTTGAAAGGGGGAAAAATAAATAAATTATTGGAGGAAAAAAGAGTCTAAGCCAGAAAAAAAAAATCTATTCTTTTAAATAATGCAGCCCCCACCCCCACTACCACCCTGTTGGGGGAGGGGGGGCAGGGCGCAAGGGACCCAAGGAATACTCAGTGTTTACCATGTCATACTAAAATGGGGAGTCCTTTCAGTGGAAGTTCATCAAATGGCCAGAAAAGGAACCTAAAGCACCTAGAACCTATGTCACCAGAATCAGGAATCATTTTGGCCATTTCCTCCATCAACACTAATCATTTTTCAACCAGGTTTCATTATCCAGTGAAATTCTTGTGCATGTGTTGCCATGAATCCTTCAGGTTAGGTCCACCCAGCACTGTGAAGATCTTTCTTTTGGACAGAGGTCCTAAACCTGGGGTTGGTGAATTTTTGTGTGTGTATTTAAATAAAAATCTGCATATAGGTCTATGTTTATCTATACATTTGGCTTCCTTTGTAATCCTAGATATTTTATTTCATGGATTTAAAACCATGATTTTGAGAAGAGCTCAGTTTCATTATCTCTAAAGGGGTGGATGATACCCACAAAAAGGATAAGAACCTTGACTTTAGTTCTTTTAACTTGTGGGTGCCAGGTATAAGGATCACAATAAATAATTGTGGGACAGTTTTTAGGGTAGATTGAATATCAGCATCTAAGCAAGTTGATTCAAAAATAAAAACCTCCCCCAAAATTCCCATTTTCTTACTCTTTCCAAATGGATATTTAAATCTTCTGCTCCATTGCCTTAATAAGGCTTTTCTTGATACTCTCAGATGTTAGGGCTTTCCTCATCCATTCCCCTACCTCCAAAAAAAGAATTTTCTTTCTGTTGATGGGTCTATTTTGCATATAGATGGTGCAGTTACCACCCCACTGCCCAACCCTTTCCCACCTGAGAGGTGACATGGAAAGCCAGTCCCTGAGTTATGAAGATCTGTGTTCCAGTCTCACTTCTGACACATATGAGGCAACTTACTTAACTACTCAGAGCCATCACACACAACTAAGACTATTAAGGAACAAAGTAGTGTTTTTTTAAACCCTTACCTTCTACCTTGGAATCAGTGCTAAGGAACAATTTTTTTCTTTTTTTTACTTTATTTTTTTTTGAAAATTTTATTTAGCCAATTTAGAACATTATTCCTTATTTCTAAGGGACAACTCTAAGACAGAAAAGCAATAAGCACTAGGCAATTGGGGTTAAGTGACTTGCTCAGGATCACACAGCTAGGAAGTATCTGAGGTCAGATTTTAACCCAGGACTTCCTGTCTCTAGGTCAGGCACTCTATTCATTATGTTACCTAGCTTCCCTCAGAGTAATTTTTGATATGTATTGGTAGACGGAGTTTTTTCCCAGGGAGTCCCTTGCACCTACAAAATCACAGGATCTAAAGCTGGAATGGACCCCAAAACTGAAGTCCATCAGAATGGGGAAAACAATTTTGTACATACTTCTATTTGTATAGTACATTTTATCATATCACAATATATTGTATTGTATGCATGTTTGTATATTCCCCATCATGCACTGTCTCCAACAAAGAATATAACTCACTAAGAAAAAAGTTCTTTTTTCATTTCTTTTCTGCAGGACCTAATGCATTAATAAATGCTTGCTATTTGATTTATTGAATGATTCATCAATGTTCTTGAAAATATGCTCTCAAAACTAAACATGAAGTTAAATACCACAGAATGCGTTTACCCAGCCCCTAAGATGTTATTTTCAAAATTTTAAAATTCACTTTGGGATGACTATATAAGACAAAATTAAAAATAAGCTCATCAAAACATATATGTCTAGATGAACTAAAAATTGCTATGCAGCACTGATATTTGGCCTGTAATAGAAAAATGGTTATTATCCCCAAGTACATTAGAATCAAATGAATACATTTGCATTATATTTTCATTTGGCACAAAAAATTGCATGAGATCCATGCAATAGAAAGCCAGGCTTCCTGAAAGTGGCCTACGAGTTAGGTACCTTTCCCATTGATATTGACTGATTTTAACAGCCCTGCAGTATTCTGGGAAGTCAGCCATTAAAAATTCCATTTATTCCATTGATTTACACCATCTCTGTACTCTCTTGCTACTCCATTAACACTAGATATGGGCATTAGCACTTGCTTTTTTTACCTAATGGATGAAGCAACCCTGTCTCTAGTCAGTGACTTTCTCTCATAGTTAGTACACATAGCGAAAGTACCCAGATTCACTGCCCAGATAATTCTGGCCAGAAATTGTCTTCTAAGTATTGGTTTTGTCTTATTTTACTTCAAGAGACATCAGGCAAAAAATGAGGCAACCAATAAAGTAGACACAAAGAAGAAAATAGCTTGTCCTGTTGTTTCTGGTTTTTATTCTCTGTGAAAGTTGACCACAACGCATTGTGTTAGTATTTTTGTCCAAATCCCCCTAAAATATTTTGTCCTATTTTTTATATTTTCATGGTGACTCCCACACCCAACTCCTTGTACTGCCCTTCTTGGGAGCAAGAGAGAAGGAAGGGGAGAGGGGAGGGGAGGGGAGGAGAGGGGAGGGAGGGGAGGGGAGGGGAGGGGAGGGGAGAGGAGGGGAGGGGAGGGGAGGGGAGAGGAGGGGAGGGGAGGAGATTTCTTAAAGAAAGTTGCCAGCAACTGGGGGTTGAAAGAGAATCATCAGTGGCCTCCTATAGAAGGTGGGAATTGAACTAATTTAAAGATGCAAGAAATCTTAGAGGTCATCCAGTCCAACCCCCTCATTTTACAGATGAGGAATCTTTGGTTAAATGATTTGCCCCAAATCAAACAGGTAGTAAATGTTAAAGGCTAGATGTGAACTCAGGTCCCATGACTTCAAGTTTGACACTCTTTGCCCTATCCCATAATGCACATAAGCAAAGTACAGTATAACAATCCACTCATCAACAGGAATGTTGTGGGATAGGAGAGAGAAGGAAGAAAATATAACTGAGAGTTATGTCATAATATTTTTGCAATGTTTGTGTGGCATCTAGGCACCTGTGGTTTTGAAAGTGTGGCCCTAGGGAATGGGAAATACTGTTATGTCTTCTAATCCAATAAAGTTTAGTTTTCCAAAGAAGGTAGAAATAAACTCAAGTATAATGGCACATAGTTTTTGTTGCTTTTCTAACATAATATTCAATCAAATCAGATGTAAGCTTGGAAGAAGTATAGATCTTTTTCCTCTCACAATGAAATGGGGGGGGGAGAAAGAAAGAGAGAAGGAAGGAGAGGAAGGAAGGAAGGAAGGAAGGAAGGAAGGAAGGAAGGAAGGAAGGAAGGAAGGAAGGAAGGAAGGAAGGAAGGAAGGAAGGAAGGAAGGAAGGAACAAAGAATTTCACTGCAGATTGTGCAAAAACTAGGCTCAGGGCATTTGGGAATATGTGAAAAATTGGGTGGTTCCTGAAACCTTTTCCACCTTCTTCTCTTCCAGTGAATTTCAATCATTCAGACAACAAACAATGAACAATGGGGCATGGAATTTTTTTATTATAAACTCTGCTTCCTAAAACCAAAAGAGCTTTTATGTGGCTGATATTACCTCAGCAATGATGCGCATTGTTGTCTTGTCAGGCTGTATTGGATTTAGAAGATTCTTTCTCTCCAGGGGCCTCTTGCTAGTCTAAAAGCCCGGTCATTAACTCTTGTAACAAGAAATCACCTCTTCTCTATATGTGAGAACTAAATAATAATAAATGATTCCTATCTGCCAGGACTTTTAAAGCTACCAAGAAAGACTCAAGAAGGTATTCTCCATCTTTTTCAACTTCTCACAAAGATGATGCTATTATTGTAAAATGGGGGGTGAGGGTGGGAGATAAGAGTAAAAGAAGGACGTTGGATTCCTCTTAACTTTGCTATTTTGGAGAAGGCTTGATATCTTAGCTTATAAGTTAAGAAGTTGCAGCTGACCCCTTTCTAAATAAAAACCCAATATGCAAGAAAACAATATGAACTGAATGGAAACCAAAAGAAAACAGGGCACCAGAAATCGCCCTTTGGATGTCTACAGAAAGTCTTTCCTCTTGTACTAGAATACAATTCAACTTAATACCGACATATTTTTTTAAATGTGATCCTTAGCCCCCTCTGCCCCATTTTCAGTCCCTTTGATGTGCCATTGAAGGATCAAGGATTGTTACATCATAAATTTAGTTATCAGAGTCCTAAGAGGTCATCTAGTCCAACCCCTCATTTTACAAATGAGCAAATGAGGCCCATAAAAGTTAAAGAGATTAGCCCAAGGTCATACAAGTAGCAAATGACAAAGGTAAGATTTGAATCCAAGTCTTCTGACTCCAATATTTAGTTTAAGAGTGTTTTATTGTAGTTGTTGTTTCCATATTTTTCTTTGTTTTATGGGCTGCTATGCCCAAAGAATTCATCCCCTCGTAGTCGGTCTTCTGGTGATGAACCTCTGCACACTTAGGCACAAGATTGAACAGGATTGAAATCATCTAACATGGTAGAATCAGCCTGAGCTCTAGGAAGGTCTTCAGGCACCCAAGATCATTTCCCAGCCACAATAAAACATTGCATCCTTTTCAATCAGTTGATCAATCCACAAACATTTATTAAGGACCTACTGTGTGTCCAGCCCTGTGCTAAGTACTAGGCATATAAAGACAAAAAATTAAAAGTCTGTCCCCAAAGAATTTGCACTTTATTAAGGAGGTAGCATGTGCATACATCAAGTATAAGCAAATTATATTTAAAGGTACAGATCCATGGCAATTGGTATAGGAAGGCACGGGCCAATAGGAAGAATAGAAAATCAACCCATCAACACATATTAAAGTGCTTAATGTTTGACAGACACTATCCAAGATGCTGCAGATTCAAGGATAGAAACAAGAGTCCTTGCCTTCGAGTTGCCTCTGTTCTATAGGGGGACACAATAAGTACAAATAAAAGAATATGCCCAATAAATACAAGGTAATAGAGGGGAGGGCAAGGAAAGGCCTCACGGGAGAGGTAGCATGGGAGCTGAGCTTGGAAGGAAACCAGGGATTCTGGAAGTCAGAGTGAAGATGGTGTGCATTCCAGGCATGGAGAACAAAGTACAGAGATGGAATGTCCTGTGTGAGGAAGAAAAAGGTCACCTTGAAGTATTCAAATATTATTAATGACTAAAGTCCTCAAGGGAGTTGCTCCTGAAAAACCTGAATTAAACTGAACTTTGGGAACCATCCCCTAAGACAAGCAAGGCAAGGATTCCTATCCCCATTTTACAAAGGAGAACCCAAGACTCAGAGGAGTTGTGATTTGCCCATGATAGGGCAGCTAAAGTGGCAAAGTAGAGAGAGTAATGAGCTGGGATTAAGGAGGATGTCTTGTTAACCTGGAAAAACACAGAACTACTAAAGTAGGCAGAACCACCAGGTCTTTAATCAGGAAAGAGATAGTGTTCAATATTCAGCCACACACAGAATCAAGCACCTAAAAACCACAGGAAGCTAAGGGCTCTGGGACTCTGGGAGCAGTATCTCTAAGAGAATCACTGCACTAGATGATCCTCCCCAGAACAATAGAACTTGGAGAACTCAGATACCTTTTGGGGAACTAAGGATAGATAAGTATGATTGATTGACATTACCATGGCAACTAGGAAATGAAGAGTCCAAGACAGGATGATCAGGGAGAGGCTGATGCTTTACAAGGATACAAAAGGGAAGGGTTCAGCCCAGGGCTGGGCTTCCTGGGAGAGGATTTTGATACTATGGGAGAAACTACTAAGACAAAAGGGTACTTTACATTTGATTTAAATCTAAATAGGGTCTATTGTTCCCTTGGGGTAAATTCTCTTGGGACAGGAACAAATTTGGAGTCTCCAGATTTCAAGTTGACAGTCTTCATGAGTTCAAAACTAGCTGAATGATCCTGGAAAAGTCATTTAACCCCATTTGCCTCAGTTCGTTTTCTAGAAAGAAATGGCAAACCACTCCAGTATCTTTACAAAAAAAAAAAACCCACAACAACAAAAAGGGTCACAGGAATAAGAATAACTGAGATCACTAAACATCAGCAATAAAAATAAATAGTGGAGCTAAGACTCAAATAAACCCTTTGTTATTCCAAGCCTTTATCTCCACCTTTATCTCCCTCAGATGGGAAGAAAATGAAATTTTTGTGGAAAGCATAATACTGGCAGAATTCCTGATCCTAATCAAATTTCTGCAATGATATTTTGGTTTTTTTCTCCTTCTTTGTTTTTCTGCATAAAAACGATGCTTTGTCTTCTATGTAATGATACTCTGAGGCATTCAGACAACACTACAGACTGTCATTATTCTTTGTTGATGCTGGGTTTGTTTTTTGTTTTGGGTTGTTTTTATTCAGAATGACTATTGCTCCAGGTCTGAGGCAGTGGTTAGGAAACAGAGCCAAGGGCATGGCTAACAGGTGTACTTGGAAAAAACATCCAAGAGGAAACCTAAGACAATAAAATGGTTACAGAGAAAGGCCGCATGGTTCAATTCTCAATCTTCATATGAGAAAAGGTCCACTTCTTTTTAAAAATAAAAGCCCTTACCTTCCATCTTAGAATCAATACTGTGCATAGGTTCCAGGGCAGAAAAAAAGAATAAGCAATGGGGGTTAAGTGACTTGACCAGGGTCATACAGCTAGGAAGTGTCTGAGATCAAATTTGAACCTAGGACCTTCCTCTCTGGGTCTGGCTCTCAGTCCATGAAGTTCTGAAGGTACATTTCTCACATAAAAGATTTTTACATTCTATATCTATTTGTGAGACCTCTCATCTCTAACTAATCTATTTCATTCTGCTTATTCCCTGGTATACTAATTTGTGATTTAGGTTCCTAGATTATCATCATTTGTTTTTAAACCCTTACCTTCTTAGAATCAATACTGTGTATTGGTTCCAAGGCATAAGAATGGTAAGGGCTAGGCAATGGGGGTTAAGTGACTTGCCCAGGATCACACAGCTGGGACATGTCTAACATTATTGATGCTAATAATGGCATTTATATAGCACTCAAAGGTTTGCAAAGATTTTACAAATATGCTCTTATTAAATCCTCAGAACCACCTTGGGAGCCAGATACTATTATTATGCCCATTTTACCAATAACTAAACTGAGGCTGAGAGGATTTGCTAGGTTATTATTTGTGTCCTGCTCTGTATACACAGATATAGCTGAGAGGGCCATCCTTTCTCCTCTGTCTGCTCTGTTGGTGTGATCTTATCCATTACACTAGCTTCAATGAACATAACTCTGTGGGTGACTCCTGTATCTCCATAAGCAGTCCTCTCACTTTCTTATAACCCTGGATAACAGCTGCCTGCTGTTATCCTCCCCTCCCAGATGCCCCGTTGGAGGCTCAAATTCCACAGTCAAAATGTCACTCATTATGTTTCTAACGATAGATAGATAGATAGATAGATATGTGAGCTCCTTGAAAACTGGCGCTGGTTGGTTTTTCTTTTGTTTTAGTATGTCCAGATAATGCCCCAAACATAGTAGGTGCTTAATAAATAATCATTGAATTGAATTTCCCTAAAAACCTCCCACTCTTTCTGCCTTCCCTATTTTTGTTAAGACATCCCTATCCTCCAAGGCAGTCAAGTTTGCAACCTTCAACTCTTCCCTCTCCTTCTCTTTCCCCATATCCAGTCAGTTACCAAGTCTTGTCTCATTTCCCTCTGAAATGTTTCTGGGACCTCCTCATTGTTTCTATTCACACACACACACACTCCACCTTAGTTTAGGTCCTTATCTCATCTCAGCCTCTAGTTTCTCTTCTTTGTAACCTTCTACATAGCTGCCAGGTTTCTATTCTTAACACATAGATCTGACCACATCACTCCCCTGCTCAAGAAACTTCAATAGTTCCCTATTGTCTAAGGAATAAAAGAAAAAATCCGCTGGCCTTTAAAGCCTTTCACATTCTAGTTCTAGCCCTTCTCTCAAGGCTTATTTCACAGTATTCTCTCTCACACATTCAATGTGATCAATGGACTTGCCCACTTGCTACTCCCCATATATGACATGTCATCTCCTATGCTTTTAGGCAGCCTGGAATATTTTCCCTCCTCACCTCTCTCTGAATCCCTAGCTACATTCAAGTCTCAGCTCCAGTGATATCTTTGACCAGCATTCCCCCAGTGCCCTGAGTCATCAACACTAACAATCAAATTATATATAGAGATACTAAGACAAAAAGTAAGGATTTATATATACATGTAAATTTAAGTTTATTTTATGTAAATTTATGTGTGAAAAAATATATATAATATGTAATTATATATAATAAATTTTATGTGTAAATTTACTTTCTGTAATTTTATACATTGTAAATTTATATAAGTTATTTACATAATTTATATAAAAATAAACTATAAATTTATATATATGTAAATCCTTACTTTCTGTCTTAGTGTCAGCTCTAAGACAGAAGAATGGTAAGGGCTAGACAATTGGGGTAAAGTGACTTGCCCAGGGTCACACAACCAGGATGTATCTAAGGACAGATTCAAATCCAGGTCCTGGGACTCTATCCATTGCATCACCTGGTCATCCTCTCTTATTTACTTTCACTATCTCTCTCAGAGCCTCTTAGCACAGTACTTATACTAAGAATTACACATATGTTCATTGATTGCTGGACTAAAGAATGAATCTGAACCACCTCACTTACTATTATAAAAATTATAAGTGTATAAAAAGAGCAAAAATGGAAGACAGAGTGAATATTTTCAGCTAGAAACAATAAACCAACAAAAAAGGGCTTCACTGAATTTGTATTTTGATCTGCTAAAGCTTAGCTTCCACCTTCAAAAACACAGGGTCTCTTTCACAACATGATGAGGCATCAGTGATGTTTGACTAAAGGAATCTGCAGTAGAAATACCTTTAAAACCATTTTCCAGATATAAATATTATTTTATACACAACTTATAGGTCACATGGTACAGGAGAAAGTCAGGACACTTGGGTTCAAATCCTGCCTCTGACATAGAAGACTTATAGGAGGAATCATGGGAATAAACTGATGCATTGTTCATAGAGCTATAAAATCATTCAACCATTATGTATTTCAATTTGGAATTATGGAAGAAACATTACTAAATTATCCCTAACTTTTGACCGAATAATCCTACTCTTAGATATTTAACCCAACAAAGTCAAAGAGAGACCCAAAGGTCTAATTGTCATCGAAATATATATAGTTAAAACACTCTTTATGTTGGGAAAGATAATAACTGAACAAATTATGGCATACAAATGTAATGGAATTCTTTCTTACCATAAGAAATGATGGACTAGTCAGCTTCAGAGAAACTTGAGAAGACTTCTGTGAAGTGATGCAAAGTGAGATAAGCAAAAACAGGAAAACAACTTACATTGTAACAATGACATCAACAACTTTGAAAGACTGAAGAACTCTGATGAATATCATATGGCCAAGCACAATTCCTAAAGATCCATGATGAAACATGTTACCCACTTGATCTCAAGGTACAAAATTAGACATAGACCTGTGAATATAGACAATTTGCTTTTGTCTGATTATGTATATCCCTTGGAAGGGTTTTGGTTATTTCTTTTCTTTTTTTTGCAATGGGAGAGGAGTTGGGAAGGAGAAAAAATAAATATTTGTTAGAAAGAAAATAGTTAAAAAGTAAAGTTCAAAGGCGATAAAGAGGTCAAGGGAATCCATGAAAATAAAAATAAAAGTTTTTAAAAATAAAATATAAGCAGGTAACTCCAAAAAAGTTGTTTTTAGGAAGTGAGAGAAGCTTGATTGCATATATTAGTTGAGGATAGTATTAATTATGCTTTCAAATAAAGGGATGATATACTAACAAGATGATATCAGTCCACCCAGTGATCTGGCATTAAAGGCTGGAATATTTTCAAACCTCACATACCAGTTGTGTTGCTAGAAAACATGGCAACAAGCTGATGAATACCTAGATATGACATTTCTGGCTTTCTCACAAACATTATGAAAATATCTAAAGGGTATTTCAGATTAAAGATGCTCTTTTTTTAAAATCTGTCTTTAAAAATCTAGTGGTGCAGGACTGATTTATACTTTCTTCAATCAGGCAGGAAAATAACCTTTGCAAAATTAACTGGAAATTGAAAACCATGATTGAGAAGCAAAATCCAGTCAACAGTGAAGACTGGAGTCCCAGGTCCTTGGTTGAAAATAGCAAAAGATGGGCAGCTAAATAGCACAATGGATAGAGTCCTGGGTTTAAATCTGGCTACAGATACTTCCTACTTATGTGACCCTGGGCAAGTCACTTAACCCCAATTGCCTAACCTTTATTGCTCTTCTTCCTTGGAATTGATACTTAAAGTATAATCTTTTTTTTTTTTTAAACCCTTACCTTCTGTCTTAGAATCAATACTGTGTATTGATTCCAAGGCAAAAAGAGCAGTAATGACTAGCCAAAGGCAATTAAGTGACTTGCCCAGGGTCACACAGCTAGGAAGTATCTGAGGCCATATTTGAACCCAGGACCTCCCATCTCTAGGCCTGGCTCTCAATCCACTCAGCCACCCAAATGCCCCCCTTAATGTAGATTCTAAGACATGGTAAGGATTTTTTTTAATCGCAAAGGAAGAAAATTCAGTTTGTTTCTTAACCATTCTTTTTACCATATCCCAATTCATTTAGATTTCTAAATTATAGTCTTTTACTTTATAAAAGAAACTTTTTATGTCTCTAGTAGAACTGATACAAGAAATAGAATTACTCTAAAGTGCGTTTGTATATTTCAGTAAAAGTGCATTCACACCTTCAAGTTCCAATGTGTTTCTCTAAACCAGAGAAGGGGTGATAATAAGCAAGACAGCTAAACTGGTATGATGTGAACCAGACCTTGGGCTCAGATCTCTACAGTTCAGGTAGCACAATGACTCCATCCCTTCCAGTCTCTGGGCCACGTCCAGTAATATTCAGTCCTTTGGCTCATTCCTCACTCTCCTGCTCTGCTCATAGCCCCTCGGTGGCTCCACAGTGCCCACAGCAGAGTCTCCATCCGCAAGTTCAGAGGCCACTAGCAAAAACATTAAGTCCCAAAATTAAATATCCCTTCAGGAATTACTAACATTACTGTTCAGCTTTGTAAATATGTAGTGGCATTATAAAATTAATGAGGCTGGTTTATGGGTAGTTAATAAAAAATTAATGTGTAGCAATTTCCAAACCTAAAAGTATTATTTAAATGTGAGCTCTATGTTTATTTTTAGCCTGGCATTTCTGACTTTAGCCTGACATTCAAGACTTTCCACAAGCCTTTAATTATTTTGTCAGTAATTAAGTTTCACCCACCCACCCCTTACCAAGTAGGAAGGTGGCCAGGACAGCAAGGTAAACTTGATGAGGTTAAAGGATGAGGTCACTGCTTAGGATTTTGATGGTGTCCTCTGGAAGGGGCAATGGCCCTCTGGCATCACTCCTTTTTTTTTTTTAAACCCTTACCTTCTGTCCTACAGTCATTGGCTCCAAGGCAGAAGAGTGGTAAGGGCTAGGCAATGGGGGTCAAGTGACTTGCCCAGGGTCACACAGCTGGGAAGTGTCTGAGGCCACATTTGAATCCAGGACCTCCCATCTCTAGGTCTGGCTCTCAATCTACTGAGCTACCCAGCTGCCCCCTCTGGTATCACTTCTGCTGCCACTTTTAACCCATCAACTCTTCATTCCATTCAACAAAGGCTAACATAAGCATCTCTGACAGGTAAGGCACAGTGCCTGGGAGAGAACAACAAACCAGAAGAGAACAGCTCCTTTCTTCAATAATCCTCCAGTTATAGCCAAATGAACTACAATGAGGATAATTGACTCTCACACTCTGCCCCCCTCACCCTGGAATTCATTGAATGGAGGGCAGAGCACAGAGATCCTCCCATAACCTCTATTTAAAGAGAATTCCTAGGTTAGCCATTTCCTACCTGGCCACATTCCTTTGGATTTCTCCATTATCCCCACCCCACCCGCTTCTCAGTTTCCTTCTCTGTGTCTTCCCGCTTTAGACTGTAAGCTCCTTGAAGGCTTACAGTCTTTTTCATATTTATATTTCCAGTACTTAGCAAAATGCCAGAACACAGTAAATGGTCAGCCACCAAAGATACCAAGGGCATCCACTGCCATCCCAGACATCCTGCCTTTTGTCTTGGCCCTGGAATTTGAGGGTCTGGAAGAGAGTAAAGCTGACAGTTTGGTGAATTTTGCCTCACTAAAATCCAATGCAACAAGTCAAGACTTTACCTGTGATGACAAGCCACAACCTCCTCTTGTAGGTCAAAAACTCCTCAAAAGCAGGATTGGGTCAAATCTGGCCTGATACATCCCAGCTTTGTGACCCTGAGCAAGCGGTTTAACTCCCATTGCCTGGCCCTTACTGTTCTTCTGCCTTGGAACCAATGCAAAATATTGAGTCTCAGATGAAAGGCGAGAGTTTTAAATAAAAGTTTTTTAAAGTAGTGTTACTAGAAGAGAAAGTAAGGGTTTTGAGGAAAAAAGAAAAGAAAGCTAAGGGAGGAAGCCATTGTTTGGGACTTTAATTATGCCCCTTGGAAAAGGATGGTGATAATGGGGAGGATGACACCTGCACATATGCATAAGTGCTTGGCTATGGCTAGTCCTTTGTCTCTTTGGATCCTAGGAGCAATGTCCCTTGAAGTAGGGAGGAACACCTCAGATTCCTTCTTTGGGGCTTTGATTTGTGAAGATGGGATTATCCTCTCTTACTGCCTCTCTTTCTCCTTTTGTAAATAAATGACCATAAAAATTCATTTAGAATTCAGTAATTAATTCCTGGGACCTTACTCTTAAATAATCTAGTCCAACCCCTTATTCTGCCCCTTACAGATTGATATATGAAGCAAAATTGGTCTTAGATAATTGATATTTGTTGCTTTATTCATACCTTGTTGAGTCAAGTCAGTCAGTCAGTCAGTGAGCACTCATTATCAGTGAGTGATTATAAGGGTTAAGTCTCAGAGACACAGCTAGGTGAGGGTTGTTGGGATTGCTGTTGTAGGCAGGCGATGGAGTGCCAACCTGGAGTCAGTGTCTGCCTATGAGTCAGATCCTGTAGTGACCCTGGCCAAGTCACTTAACCTCTCTCAGACTGGGTTCTTTTGCATGTAAAATAAAGTACAAAGTCTTTCCCATTCGAATTTATGCTACTTGAAGGGAGAGACTGTTTTATTTACTTTCTTTATATCCTGGAGTTTATAAATGATTGTCGAAACTGATCCTCAGAGATTCAGGAGAATGGCTAAACAAATTGTGGCACATCGATGTAATGGATTATTACTTAGTTGTAAGCGATATGATGGATACTAAGAAGCATAGAAAGACTTACGTGATGTTACTATGTGAAATAAACAGAGTCAAGAAAACTACTTGCAATGACAGTAATAATGCAAACACACACACACACACACAACAATTGAAAATGGATGTTGTAAAATTACCACAATTAAGCTTGAACCCAAAGAATAGATATGAGAGTCTCCCTCCATCCTTTGCAGGTGTGGGGAGTGAGGTGGAGTAAGGATCTGTGATTGCATATATTGTCAGATTTTTTTCAATGTACTTATTGGTATTAACTTTAAAAAACACAGAACTCTTAAATAGTTAGAAGAACCAAGTCTTTAATCAGGAGAGGGATAATGTTCAATATTTAGTCCTTCACGTTCCATGGAGACTGGAACAACCTCCAGGAAATGATGCAGAGCGAGAGGAGCAGAACCAGGAGAACACTGTACACAGAGACTAATACACTGTGGTATAATTGAACGAAATGGACGCCTCCATTAATGGCAGTGTAATGTCCCTGAACAATTTGCAGGGATCCAGGAGAAAAAAACACTATTCATAAGCAAAGGACAAACTATGGGAGTGGAAACACCGAGGAAAAGCAACTGCCTGAATACAGAGGTTGAGGGGACATGACAGAGGATAGACTTTAAATGAACACTCTAATGCAAATATTATCAACAAAGCAATGGGTTCAAATCAAGAAAACATCTAATGCCCAGTGGACTTACGCGTAGGCTATGGGGGGTGGGGGGGAGGAAAAGAAAATGATCTATGTCTCTAACGAATAATGCTTGGAAATGATCAAATAAAATATATTAAAAAAAAAATATTTAGTCCTCCACACAGTCAAGCAACCAAAAACCACACAGAGCTGAAGGCTCTGGCACTCTGGCAACAGTATCCCTGGGAGAAATCTCACTCTCTAGATGATAGCTCCAAGGAACCATAGAACTTTGGGAACTTATACACCTCTTGGGGAACGGGGGAACGGGGGCTTATGATTAATTGGCTTTACAGTGGCTACAAGGAAATGAGAAGTACTAGAAAAAATTATCAGGGAGAGGCTGATGCCTTACCAGGGATACAAAAGGGAAATATCCAGCCAAGGGACTGGGCTACCTGGGAGAGGACTTTGATATATATATATAGTAGTCTTTCGGTGTCTGAGAATGACTATTGTCTTTGTGCAGTTTCATCTATGGTGTACCCTCATGTGGCTTTGGAGTCCAAAGGCTGAGGCGCAGAGTGTGTGGCACATGGGGCCTGGGACACCAGTTGTTACGGGAGGTGCGGTTGTGGCCTGGTGTCGGCATTCACGCGCAGCGGCAAGACGTCGATGTCGCTCATCTTCAAAGGTGGCGGCCGCATGGTGAATGTGGGTATGCCAGCTGCTTCTGTCAGAGGCAGCGAGTTCTAGTTGCTTTGGTGTATTGCCAGCCCACTTCAAGTTGGACTTTAGCTGATCCTTGAATCTTTTCTTTGGTCGGCCTTGTTTCCTGAGTCCAGCTGACAGTTCACCGTAGAATACCTGTCTTGGTATTCGCTGTGGGTCCATGCGGATGACGTGTCCAGACCATCGTAGCTGGGCTTTGAGGACCAGGACTTCGATGCTGGTGGAGTTGGCTCTGTCGAGGACTTCCTGGTGGGTGATTCGGTCCTGCCATAGGATCCTCATGATTGACCGGAGGGAGTGTTGGTGGAATTGCTCCAGCTGCTTCATGTGCTTCCGGTACAGTGTCCATGTCTCACAACCGTACAGGAGCGAGCTGAGGACCGCTGCATTGTACACTTTGAGCTTCGTCGCAGTGCTTACACCTCTGTGTTGGAGGACTTTGCAGCCAGCCACCAGAGTGCCTGGCTGGCCTTTTGGATCCTGGCATTGATCTCGTGGTCTAGGGACCCGTTGTTGGCGATGGTGCTGCCCAGGTACTTGAAAGTGTTGACGTTAGAAAGCTGCGTGCTGTCGATTGTAATGCACGGCTGGTTCGTTGGCCTCCCTGGTGCAGGTTGGAACAGCACCTCTGTTTTGCTGAGGCTGATAGTCAGGCCAAACAGTTTTGTTGCGGTGGAGAACCTGTCCACAATGGTTTGGAGATGATTTTCTTGGTGGGCCATGAGAGCACAGTCATCGGCGAAGAGAGCTTCCAGGATGAGTCTCTCTGTTGTCTTTGTTTTTGCAGTCAGGCGGCAAAGGTCGAATAGTGAGCCATCCAGTCGGTATTTGATGTAGACGCCCAGGTCTAGATCCATCACAGCATGTCGTAATACTTGGGTGAAAAATAGGTTGAATAGCACCAGAGCGAGGACACATCCTTGTTTCACACCATTGGAGATGGTGAAGCGATCGGAAGTCTCTCCACCAGATAGGACTTCCCCTGTCATGTCGACATGAAAGAGCTGGATCAATTTGACAAATTTTGCTGGGCAACCGAGCTTGCTGAGGATCACCCACAATGCGTCCCTGTTCACTGTGTCCAATGCCTTTGTCAGGTCTATGAAGACAATGTAGAGACTCAGGTTCTGCTCAAGGCATTTTTCCTGCATTTGCTTCACCGTGAAGACCATGTTGATGGTGCTGCGATCTGGTCGGAAGCCACATTGTGATTCAGGCAGGTTCTGCTATGAAACAGATGACAGGAGTCTGTTGAGTATAACATGGGCGAGGATCTTTCCAGCAGTGGAGAGTAGTGAGATGCCTCTGTAGTTGTCACAGGCTGGTTCTTGAGCCTTTGTTCTTGTATAGGGCTACGATAGAGGCATCTCTGAGTTCTGGGGGCATTTCTTCCTCTTCCCATATGCTGGTCAGCACTATGTGGAATGCCTGGAGTGCCTTTCCATTTAAGGCCTTGTACACCTCGGTTGGGATCCCGTCTTTACCGGATGCCTTGCCTGCACTCATTTGTTTGATGGCTTTTTGGACTTCCTCTATTGAAGGAGGAACTTCAAGTTGTTCAATGGTGCGGTTTTGGGGGATCTGGTCAGGGACACTTTGGTCAACTGAAGAGGGTCAGTTGAGAAGCTGACTGAAGTGTTCTTTCCACCTGTAGCTGATGCCTTTGATGACTTTGATACAATGGGAGAAACTACTAGGACAAAAGGGTACTTAACATCTGATTGAGTCTGCTAGCCCCACCCAACTGAGACCACCAAGTACATTAAGGTCTATTGTTAGTCTGAAACCCTGGAGTCTGAGACCTCCCTCCAGTGAAACTCTCCTGTGACAAGGGCAAACTTGAGTGTCTCCAGATTTCAAATTGCTACAAATCTGGGATTTCTAGATTCCAACCTGACATAGGTTTTGAACATTCATTTCTCTTTGTTTTATAAAAATATTCCTTGTGATATGGGATGGGTCTCTAAGAGAGGAAAGCAGGAGGGGCACAAGGGAAATTTAGGAAGTGTAAAAAGAAAAATGACTCATCAAAATGTATTTGTTAAAAAATGCTTGTTGACTGACTAGTTGACATAAATTGTAACACTATCCTCACAGAGCAGTTGTGAAGTTCAAATGAGAGTGCAGATGAAAAATGTTTGGCACACTATAAAAATAAAGTTCAGTAAGTAATAATATTAATTATAATAATATTGGTTGATTAATGTTAATTATAATAATGATGTACTGATTGCACATATCAAAGAAAAAGACAAAATCCAAGCAACAACTGCATCTCTTAAACTAATCGTGTTGACTCTGTTGTCCTTATCCTACTACCAACTGAGGAGAGGTGGAAAACTTAATTTCTGATTGAAAAAAAAAAAACAAATTCATAGTCACAGATTCTCAGAGGTGGAAGTGATCCGAGAGACCTACTAGTCCAAGCCACACCAGACCAAGGAACTGCTAAACAGGTGGTCATGTCATCTGTTGCCTCATTTCCCTTATTTGTAAGATAAGGCTTGGATCAAGTGACTTCTAAGGTCCTTCCTAAGTCTATATATATATATATATCATCTTATCCAGTAGTCAGCAGGCATTCCAGTTCTGCTTAGAGACCTCTAATGAGGGGGAACTCACTACCTCCCTGAGGCAGTGTATTCTACTTCAGGTTAGACCTAATTGGTAGGAAGTTTTAAGAATGTCAGGAAATGTGGGGGGAGGGATTGCCCTTAAAAGTCATTGACCTTTACATTCTTCTTCACAAAAGCACAGGAGTGTTATTTGCTTTTCATTCTAGTCCCAAGGAAATCTCCAACTGGCCTAAAATGGACCTAAGGAAATCCCAACTTGACTGATAAACCTTCCCTTTGCTTATCAAAAGCACATTCACCATCTCTGTGCTTTTATTAAGGAGGCTTGGTAATGCCCAGCATGTGAATTTCATTCTTGGCTCCTTGGGGTGAATTATGCAGGTATGTAATTCCTTAACAACCAAACTTCCCTGGATTCATGATTTTATCAACTTAGACACCCCTTTCTCCACAGTAAATCATCAACCACCTACTCTGGCTTATTGCTTTTTTAAAAAGTCATTTTTATTGATATTTTGTTTCTTATATTACCATAGTATATCCCATGTATTCCTCCCCTATCCGTCTCTGAGAGTATTCTCATATGACAAATAGGAACATTCGTTTTTTAGAGAGAGAGAGAAATCAGTTTATTTGATGGATACATTGAGAAAGAGCAAAAACATGTGCGATATGTAACACCTGTGGCCTGGGTCCCACCTCCACCAAAGGGTAGGTTCGGGGCATTTTCTCAACAATTAATCCCACTTGATTTTTATAAATTTGTTACATTTTATTTTTATTTATTTATAAAATTGCTTATTTATTTATAGAATTGTTTTTAAAGATTTATAAAATACTTATTTATAAAATTGTTACATCCTTTTTTTGGGGTGTGTGGTTGCTATTTAAGTCATTGTAGTCACTGTGGATATTGTTTCTTGGCTCTGCTTACTTCACTCTGAATCAGTTGATATACTTCTGTCCATGTTTCCAACATTTCTTACAAGAAGGAAGTAGTATTCCATTATTCCATTCATTTAACCATTCCTCGATGAATAGGCTAGATCTACTTTGTTTCTGAGTCTTAGTCACCACAAAAATACTATTATAAATATTTTGGAGTATATGGTGTCAACATGGAAATATAGAGATCCCCAGTTTATTTAGTTAGTATAGAAACCCTAGGTTTTTACCTTGTCTCAGGAAAGGTTTCCCCCGAGGGAAGGTCCCTCTTCATCAGACAGCGAACTTCCTGGTAGTTTGGGTGGGAATAGCTAATCCCATCCAATATTGAACATCCCTTTTGTCCCAATGGTTTCTTCCCCCTAGGCTAAGGTCCATGACCAAAGTGACCCAGCCCTAGGCTGAGTCTTTTCCTTTTGTGTCCATTGTAGGGCCCCAGCCCCTCACTATTATTCCTGTCTGGAACTCTTCATTTTCCTTTCTTACCATTGTAAAGTCAATCAACTGTCCCTCTAATCCTAAAGCCCCCAGGTCATCTAGAGTGGTATATAGGTTCTCTAAGTTCTTTTGTTCCTCGGAGTCCATCCTGAGTCGGTGGCACTCCCAGGGGCTGGTGACCAGAGCGTCTTGACTCTGTGCAGTCTTGGAAAGCAGCTCTGTTGTCGTAGTAGCAGCGCTAACCCCTTTTCCCTTGAATAAAGAGTGATTTTTGACTATTTAATAGTTCTGTGTTTTTTCTAGTTGACAATGGAAACATTTTATTTAGTTATTATTTATATATTTCATTTATTATTTATATGTTTTTCTTTATTTTATTATGTCTTCCTTTTGTTATGGGTGGGAAAGGTACCTCTGGGGTTCGGGAAGGATACCTTTTGCAAGAATGCAAGACTCCAAAACTTGGCTTAAAAACAAAAAGAGAAATTTATTAATTTAGAGAGTAATGTTGAGAGTGGCCAGGAGGATAGCAAGGTGGGACAGCAAGATGGGGAGCACTTCCTGGGAGGACAGCATGAATGGAAAGGTTGTCCCCCAGAAGACATCAGTTCTGGGGATTTTATACTCTTTACAACAGATGCTGTGTCCTGGTGTGGACTTGACCTATAGAGTGTTAGTCCCTCAGGCATTAGGTGGGGTGGGGTGGTCATCTGATTGGGGTCTGCCTGGAGGCATAAAGATTCATTTCTTTGTCCATCTTAAACCTAGAGGACAATTAAGGAGGATAAACATCTCAGGACCCTAGGGGGGTCAATGGGTGTTTCTGGATTAAGAGTCAGGAGGATGCAAAGGCAAGGGAGTTTCCCTGATAATAGGTTTCTGGGGGTGCAGTGCCCATGTCACTTTGGGAATAACTCCAGAAATATAGTCTGTGGCTTAAAAGGTATAGATAGGCAATTTAGTCACTATTTTCATAATTCCAAATTTCTTTACAAAATGGTTATACCATTTCACAGCTCCATCAACAACATGTTAGTGTGTCTATCTTCCCAGAACCCTTCCAACACTTTTGCCATATATGTAGGGTATAAGGTAAAACTGCAGATTAGTGTGATTTCCCTTCTCTCATTATTAGTGATTTGGAACATTCTTTTATGTAGCAGTTAATACTTTAAAATTATTCTTTCAAAAACTGTTGGCTCATATCCATTAACCATTTATCTAATGGAGAAGTCTTTTTGCTTTTATATGGTTGGGAAGTAGGGTGGTACAGTGGCAGATATACATTTTTAGGAGTCCGAAGATGTTGGTTCAAATTCCCTCCCTCCCCTCATCATGATTACTACGTATATGACCTTAGAAAAGTTCACTCAATTTATAGAGATTTCCATTTTCTCAGCTATAAAATAAAAGGAGTGGATCAGGTGGCCTGTGAGGTCCCTTCTAGGAGGTAGGCAGGTACATAATTGCTTACTTTTGTCTTCCCTGTTAGAATGGAGCAACTTGAATACACAGCCCTTAGTATAGTGCCTGACAGATAGTAACCACTAAAAAAATACTTGTTTAGGGGCAGCTAGATGTAATAATTAAAATGAGTTTGACACATATAAGAATTTTTAAAATTGTTGTGGTCACCATTTATAAAAATTTACTCTTAAATCAAGAGGCCGTTAGTAGCTTTAGTAGCTTTATTACAGCAAGGTCGATATAGTAAAGGGGGGAAATATAGGCAGGAGGTAGAAAATATTGCCCAACTAAATGCCCTAAATCTAGGTCAGAGTGCTCCCACTTATACATAGTTTTATCAGCTCTCTCCTCACATTTCAGGAATCGATCAAAGTTTCTTAATTTGCCTGACACTGTCCATGGGGGGCAGTGCCTGTGGGATCCACCTGCCATCCCCTGAGTGTGTGAACTTTTATCAAAAAGATCCTCAAGTTCCTGACTAAGTTAAAAGGATGGAGCACTCCAAGAACCTGATTAATTAAGATTTTAAAAAAATTCCCTTTCATATAGGTGGCTCAGTGGATAAAGAATCGGGCCTGGAGACAGGAGGTCCTAAATTCAAATCTGGCCTCAGATAGTTCCTAACTGTGTGATCCTGGACAAGTCACTTATTTCCTAGCCCTTACCACTCTTCTGTCTTGGAACCAGTACTTGGTATCAATGATAAGACAGAAGGTAAGGTATTAGAACAATACTTATTTACTGACTGGATGCTTAGGTAATAAGATGGGCGGAGTGTAAGCATTAAAGTCAGGAAGATTGAAATTGGAATAAATATAGAACCCCTCAGCCTCAGTTTCCTCATCTGTAAAAAGGATGTGATGATAGCACCTACTTCATTGGTATGTTGTAAGGATCAAATGATATAATATAAATGAAGAACCTTACGAACCATAACAAATGCTATTTATTGTTATTATTATTATTATTATTACTTATCTCTCCATCCCAATCCTCCGAATCTCAGAAGGCATTTTAAAAACATTCTGCCGGTGCTAGTGCAGTTTGAATACATCTGTTTTCTCTCCTTCTCACCATGGTAACCAGCCCACCTCCTTTCTGAGCATATATTTCCTTAATTAAGTCTTTTAGCCCATGTCTTGCATGGAGTCATCTTTGGTAAGATGCCAGAATGCATCCATCTAATAGCAGTGATGATAGAAATAACTATGAGATTAGGAGGGGAACAAAATCATCCCAAGAAAATGAAATGTGGTCAGGCTCTATAACTAGCACCATTTGGGGAGGGAACTTTGCTCATGGTGGGTGTGGAAACATTCCAATTGTCCTGGATAAGATGTTCATGTTGGGACATGTAGGAAGCACAGTGGATAGAGTGTTGGGCACGGAACTAGGAGGACCTGGGTTCAAATTTGACCTCAGACACTTCCTGGCTGTATGACCCTGGTCAAGTCACCTGCCCTTGTTACTCTTCTGTCTTTGAACTGATACTAAAATAGATGACAAGGTTTAGTTTTGGTGGTTTTTTTTTTTTAGGCTTTCACATCATGCTATTTCTAAGGGAGTAAAAGGCAGTCTCTTTTTCCTTTGCCCATCTGCTCCCAGTATTTAGAATAAAGATGGGCAAAAGGAACAAAAGGAGAAGTATTCTTATTTTTTCCTGTCCCTGATTCACATAACAGATAATAAGAGTTAATGCTTATATAGTACTTAACCTAATTATCTTCTCTGATCCTCACAAAACCCCATGAGGTGAGTGCTATTATTATTCCTGTTTTTGTAGATGGGGAAATTGAAGCTGAGAGGTTAAATGACTTCGCCTAAAGTCACATAGTCAATTTCTGAAGCAGGATTCAAACCCAGGTCTTCCTGACTCCACATCCTGTGTTCTATTCACTTTGCCAATTAGCACATAAATTAATCTTCCTTAGGATCAAAGACCTAGAGCTGAAAGGGACCTAGTCAAACCCCCTCAGTTTACAAATGAGGAAACTGAGGCCTGAAGATTTAACTAAGGTCACCCATGTAGTAAGTGACAAAGGCAGGATCCTAACATAGATCCTGCTTTCTTTATGTGTTCTATGCTGCCGGCTCCAAAGGCCCTTTTTCCAAGAGGATCTCCCTGATCCCCCTGGTTGTCATGGGCTTCCTCCAGACCTCAGATAGCTCTTTCTGGGGTCCTTTCCTAAGGCCTTTAGCAAGTAATATTGTGTACAAATTGTCTGGGTAAATGTCATAACTGCTTCCCAAACTGAAAGCTCCATGACGTCAGGGGCAGAGTCTTCACTGAACTTACAAAATAGGTACTATTATTATTATTATTATTATTAGTCGTCCTATGCCTAAGAGCTTAATGGAGCTTCATGACTGTTAAGTAAAATAGTAGCTAGAGAACTAGGACAATAAAACGACAGCATATGCTCTTGTTCCTTGCACCATAGAGCCTTTTGGGTAGTATAATGAAATAAAAGGCTCATTTCACAACTTTCCTAACCTGGTTGGGGACGTCCAAGGCTGAAGAAATTGGGGGCTTGCCTACATGGAACATACTACATTTTACATTTCAGAATTGGGGATGTGGGAAGTATCCTGTTTCAAAACATAAAGCAAAAGGAGCAGCTAAGTGAACATTCTTAGCTGTGTGACCCTGGGCCAATCACTTAACCCTGACTACCTAGTCCTTACCACTCCTCTGCCTTGGAACAAATACTTAGTATTAATTCTAGGACAGAAGGGAGGGTTTAAAAAAAACCCTTAAAGTAAGGGAAAAGAATTCTGATTGTCTCTCCTCTTTTCTCCCAAATATGGACCCCACTAATCTTTTTTTCCATTGAAGTTGATTGTTCTACCTCCAAATCTTAGCAGTTGTATAGTCCTTGGGCAAGTCATTTGATGTCTCTTGGCTTCAGTTTTCCCAACTGTAAAATGGGGACAATTAATAACATCTACCTCCCAGGGTTGTTGTGAAGATCCAGTCAGATAATATTTATAAAGCATTTTGCAAGCTTTGATGTGCTATAGAAATGCTAGCTATTGTTACTGTTTAAATCTACATCTGCCACTCATCTTGATTTAAGAAACAGGAAGAAATAAAGTAGAAAGCAGACATAGGATGGAAATTAGAAAGGAGAAGAAAAAAGATTGTGAGAAAAGGAAGAAATCGTGTTTTAAAGAGATTTGTTAAGTGATGTAGACAAAAGCAAAAAGCCAAACAATCTCTGTCTTTTAGGAGTTTAAATTCTTTTTTTATTGTTATTATTTTAAAGAGGTTTGTAACTAAAGTAGGACAGTGGAATTGAAGTGCATTGGAGCAGGAAAAGCCCTAGATTTTGGAGTAAAAAGAAATGGGTTTGAATCCTAATTTTACCACTCACTACCTATGTGACCTTGCACAAGTTACCTTGCCTTTCTGAGCCTCAGTTTTCTAATGTCTCAAATAAGGAACTTGGACAAGATAAATGGGGATGTAGACTCTAAGCGGATCACCCTAGTGCAAATATTAATAATATGGAAATAAGTCTTGATCAATGATACATGTAAAACCCAGTGGAATTGCTCATTGACTAACAGGTGGGAGGCGGGGAAGGAAAGAACATAAATCATGTAACCGTGGAAATATTTTAAATCAATCAATTAAATAAAATTTTAAAACTTAAAAAACAATACTTTGTTGGTTTGGTCCAAATGGTCATGATCACCTTGGGAATTTGGGTAAAACATTTTGAAGCAAGCATTTTAAATGTCTTTGCATCCCTGTGCTTAGGATGGCATCTAGCACATATTAGGTGGCTAACAAATGCTTATTAGGCTAAGGGAAATAGCCTGATGTCATGGAAGAGTTCTTCAAATCTATGAATAAATAGTCTATAAAAGAACAGAGTAAGTCCTGGAAGGAGAGAAGGGGCAGTCACTGTTGTACTTGGCAAATTGTTTCAATGAAGAACAAAGAAACTCTTATCCTCTAAGCTCAGCCAGGGACTATCTCTCACAACCATTGAAAGGATGCTGAACTTCAAATAAACTGTGCCTTCTTTTTTTTTATTTTATTTAATTAGTCAATTTAGAATATTTTCCCATAGTTACAAGATTCATGTTCTTTCCCTCCCCTTCCCTTACCCCCTCCCATAGCCAATGAACAATTCCACTGGGTTTTACATGTGTCACTGATCAAGACCTATTTCTGTGTTGTTGATATTTGCACTAGAGTGATCATTTATAGTCTATATCCCCAATCATATCCCCATAGACCCATGTGATCAAGCAGTTGTTTTTCTTCTGTGTTTTGTGGAAAGGAAAACTGAATCAAGCTCTGGGCCTTTCTGCCACTCAAGTGGAACAAACAGCAATTGGAATGTTAGAGAGAAGATATTGACAGTGATGGCAGTTGGTAGGGGGAGGGGGACTTGGAGAGTGACAGTTGCTCTTGAGGTCTCTCTCTTTCCTGGCCTTAAGACTGGAAGGAGCGCTCTCTCTGTGTCTCTGGATAGAACTACCTCTATTGCTGATTTTTCCCATCTGTGTGCTCTCCCTGGATTCCTGTGATTATGTCATGGAACAAAGGGATTTAAGGGGAGTGGTTTGAACTGTATGGCTGGTCTTTAGGAGCATCAACCCGAAGAGACAGGTCCAAACAGCTCTGAAGGTCAGAACCATTTCTTTATCTTGCTGTCTACTGCTAAGACTGAATTTAAGAAAGCTAGCATAGATTAGCATAGACAAGAATAAAAGAAACCCTCCATAAGCCTGAAAGGCCTGGTCTCAGTTCAAAAGCTGAGAGACTCAAACCCAATCTAGGAAAAATATAGGGAACCCCTCTTCCCTCTTCCCTGATACTTTTCCAATCCAATCTTGTTACTAAATTCACCTTTATTTAAATAACTCACAGTCAGATAAGAGAAGGACTATCATTTCAAAGGGACATAGAAGGAACAGAACCTAAGGACCTCCATTCAACCATAAACAGTCCTTATCAGACCCCTGTTGGGCAACCTTGGCACAATAGTATTCCATCACCAACATATACCACAATTTGTTCAGCCATTCCCCAATTGAAGGGCATCCCCTCATTTTCCAATTTTTGGCCATCACAAAGAGTGCAGGTACGAATATTCTTGTACAAGTCTTTTTCCTTATTATCTCCTTGGGGTACAAGCCCAGCAGTGCTATGGTGGGATCAAAGGGCAGACAGTCTTTTATCACCCATTGAGCATAGTTCCAAATTGCCCTCCAGAATGGTTGGATCAGTTCACAACTCCACCAGCAATGAATTAGTGTCCCTACTTTGCCACATCCCCTCCAGCATTCATTTCCTTTGCTGTCATGTTAGCCAATCTGCTAGGTGTGAGGTGGTACCTCAGAGTTGTTTTGATTTTGTGCCTTCCTTCTGAACCCCTGCAAGGAGTCCTTTCAGACAGCAAGAACTTTGAAGACTATTTGCAACTTGTCCTATGTTTCTTCCCTAATCAACTATTGCTCTTAAACAATGCCCTCATGCTGCCCTTAAGTAGCAACTAAAATAATTAGAGCAATGGTCTTAGAATCAAGAACATCTGAGTCTGAGGTTTCATGCCTCTAATGAATTTTGATTGTGTGACTCTGGACAAGTCATTGCACTTTTCAGGTTACCTGATAGTCATCAATCTGCATTGGGAAAGGGATTTTTCTTGCCTGGGACTCATGAAAATCCCAAATCCATAATAACTGGCATTTATATGGATCTTGAATCAATTTGCAAAACACCTGATATACATTATTTCATTTGAGTCCCTTTGGTCCCTCTGTGCTAAGTGTTTCATGAGATTATCTGCATTTTACCAGGAAGGGAAAGGAGACTCATAAGTAAAGTGAGTTGCCCAAGGTCACATAGCTGGTATGTGACAACTAAGATTCAAACCCAAGTCATCTTGACTCCACCACTCCCCACTTCCACTCAGGGGCTATATTTTCTCCTTATGTTGGACTTTTCAGCCATTTTTACATTTTAAGTTAAATTTTTGCTGAAATAAGCTATATTCCTGATAAGAGAAATGATAGACTACTTTTAAATAACACTTGATAAATTGACAAATTAACTGATAAACATTTAAGTGCCTAAAAAGTACCAAGCACTTTACTAAATGCTGAGGATACAAAAGGAAACAAGAGGCACACCCTGCCTTCAAGGAGTTTACAGTCTACTGGAGGAGACAGCATGGAAATAAATATATACAAATCAAGCTCGATACAGAGAAATTAGGAAATAATTAACAGAGGGAAAGCACTGGAATTAAGACAGATTGGGAAAGGCTTCCCATAGAAGGTAGGATTTTAGTTGTACTTAGTCAGAGGGCTGGCTACATATCATAGTGGATAGAATACAGCCTGGGGTCAGGAGGACCTACATTCAAATCTGGTTTCCCATACTTCCTAGCTATGTGACCCTGGGCAAGTCACTTAACCCCAGTTGTCTAGCCTTTGCTGCTCTTCTGTCTTAGCATGGATACTAAGCCAGAAGGGAAGAGTTTAAAAAAAATAAGGGAAGTCAAGGAGGCCAGCAGTAGAAGTGAGGAGGGAGACGATGCTAGGCATGGGGGACATTTCATATACTTTATCTCATTTAATCCGCACAAAATGAAATAGGCACTCTTATTATTTCCGTTTTACTGCTAAAGGAACTGAGCTTTAGGTAGGTGAGAGACTTGTCCTGATTCCACAGCTTTTAAGAGGCTGCAGTGAGGTTCAGTGCAGGTGTTTCTGATTCCGAGGCATGCAGCCCTTCCTTCAGCATTCCCAGCTGGCTCTCAACAGAGCCATTTTAGCCACATGACTGACAGAGCCCTGGAACTACTAACAGACAGATGTTCCGGATAAGGGATGAGGGGAGTAGGCCATTGGAATCTTCCCCAGACGCTATTTCCATTCATTTGCATGACTTTCTGAAAGGGGGAGGGGAGCCTTCCTCATGAGATATTTTCATTTTCTTTGAACCTAAAAGAGCTTTCTCCCTTAAACATTACTGTAAAATACTGAGAATGTGGAATTCTTTTTTTTTCCTCAAAGTTCTATCATCATGGCAACTAAGTGCCTCAGCCTATAGAGAGCAAGATCTGCAGATTAGAGGTCATGGGTTCAAATTTGGACTTAGACACTTTCTACCTGTGTGACTCTGGGCAAGTCACTGTTGCCTAGTTCTTATGGCTCTTATGCCTTGAAACTGAGTCTTAGTATTGATTCTAAGATGGAAGATAAAGGTGGTTTATTTTGTTTTTTAAGTTCTATTATCTCTTTTCTCTCAGTTGAGCTTTGAAAGAATCCTTTGAGATCGATAGGGCAGTCATTTTTTTTTTCTTAAACCCTTACCTTTTGTCTTAGATCAATTCTAAGACAGAAAAGTGGCAAAGGCTAGACAATCAGGGTTAAATGACTTTTCCAGTGTCATACAGCTAGGAAGGTCATATTTGAACCCAGGTCCTCACAAATCCAAGCCTAGCTCTCTATCCACTGAGCTACTTAGCTGCCCTGTGGACATCATTTTCCTTCCTCCCTCCTTTCTTTCCTTTCCTTTCCTTTCCTTTCCTTTCCTTTCCTTTCCTTTCCTTTCCTTTCCTTTCCTTTCCTTTCCTTTCCTTTCCTTTCCTTTCCTTTCCTTTCCTTTCCTTTCCTTTCCTTTCCTTTCCTTCTTTTTTCCCCTTATCTTCCGCCTTAGAATCAAAGGTATTGTTTCTAAGGCAGAAGAGTGGTAAGGGCTAAGGAATGGGGGTCAAGTAACTTGCCCAGGGTCACACAGCTAGGAAGTATCTGAGGCCACATTTGAACCTAGGGCCTCCTGTCTCTGAATCCACAGAGTCACCTAGCTGCTCTTCCTATACCCCCACCCCACCCCCATCATTTATATATGAGCTACAGAGCATTTATGACTTGGTCAAGGCCAACATTACATATAGTAGCAGAACCACAAAGATAATTCAGGTCTTCAATCCTTGACTAGTCTCTCCCAACCAGATAGCATTAAGAGAAATGAATATATCTTTGTTATAGCAATCTGTAGGACATGGGGGAAGGATCTGGGAGGGAAGGAAGAAAAGAGAAGGGGGAGAGGTCCTCACATTATCCAAAACAGCTTCCTATTTCAAGTTCAAACCCATCACCAACTGGGATGAAGACTCAATCCCTCCACATTTGCAAATCTCTCCCAAGACAGATTTCTTTTGTATTTCCTCTTTTAATTATGCTACATTCTAAGATAAGCTGAAGGGGGGGTTTCCACAAGCTGTTTATCAATTATTTAAAGGGAAACAAGAAAAGTTCTGAATCAAAATGTTTCCAAATGATGACTTTAAGGTAATACTTTCATTGGGCGATTTTTAAAGTAGAAGTAAATCAGGAAAGTCCAACATGTTTATGTCTTCGGTGCAGAAAAACCTGTACATTTTAAAAATTCTTATATCCCAGTGTAATTTGCCTCTTTGTCAGCTACTGGGTAGGGCCTTCCATTTTCATATCTTGTGATATGCTATAAAAATATAAAAATAAATTTGAAAGGTAAACAAAGAAAAAAGTCCAAGGACACAGGAAATGCTTTCTGGGTTTAGTTAGATGAATGGACAAACTGACAATGAATGAACTAAAAATTAATGAAAAGCATTTCCGACCAATTACTAAGCACCAAACCCTGTTTACCAAGTTCTGAGGATTCAAATACAAAAACAAGGCACTTCCTGCCCTCTAGGAACTGGCAGTCTCATAGAGAGAGACAACACATAATAAGAGAGTTTCATCCAGGGAAGAATGCTTCCTTCTGGCAAGTTTTAATGGTGAAAGATGTCCATTGTAAGCTAGGGAAGGATTGTTTGGATTCCTGTTTCCAGAACAAGGTGAGAAGGCAGAATAGAAAGACAGGACTAACCCTAACCCTATTTCCTAAACACAGTCTGAGGCTTGGGAATGTCAAGATATTAATGGGCTATGTGGGGTCATACTGGTTGACTCAGCAATCAGGCTGCCATGGTCCCATGGCCTCTCATTCCAAAGCTGAGTGGATTAAGTCATGCAAAAGAGTCTGGTCACAAAGTCAAGAAGACCTGAGGGAGTAGGAGGAGAGAAGACTGCATTCCCAGCTTGGGAAAAAAGAAGGAAAGATCAAAGGATTCACAGACTGAAGAGACAGTAAAGGTCATCTGGACTAACCTTTCGATTTTATAGGTAAGGAACTATAGTCCAGAGAAGTTGTGATCACGCAGTGCCACATAGGAAGAAACAGAACTGAGATTGGAACTTAGAACCCTTGACTAGAAATGTATCCTACTTACCAATACAGCACACTCTTGTTTCAAAGAAGACCAATGACATCATGGGATGGACTTCAATTGGACTGAGTTCCACAAAGTCATTAGTCTCACTCTCTCTTCCAGAGTTCAGTTGGTAGTAGTCTCTCGGTAACCGAGGATGACGATTGTCTTTGTGCGTTTTTGTGCACAAAGACACCTGTGCATGAAGATTTAAGTGGAAAAGTCAATGCATAGTGACAGTCCCACTCTCTCGGCTTTGGAAGCCTGGGTCCAGTGGCATGAAAAATTGTTACGTCTGGAGACTTCCTCAGCTGCGTTGAATGGCCATATTGTCCTTTGTGCTCCAACACACAGTGCTTTGCTGCATCGCCATCTCAGCCGTTGAACCTTCTTGTTGGTTTCTTCCATCTGTTCGGCTGAAACAGTCTTCACATGCTGGGTGAGCAAAGCCCTGGTTCACCAGGGGTCCACGATGACCCGATGGCTACCCTCACAAGGTTTAGCTGGCCTGTCAAAGCCATTGCCCGGGGTGTGGCCGCTGCTGCATGCTCACAGCTACTGGGAGCCACAAGTGAGAGCTGGGTGTCAGGTGAGGGTCAGAGATTGAAGAGCTGCTCTAGGAGGGCACGACAAGCCCTCCATACCAAAGATATTACTCCTCCCTGAGCACCCCATACACCCCAGAGTTCAGTAGTAAGACAAAAATCAGGATGGTTGACAATGGCCTAACAAGAAGTGGCTAACCTTGGGATCTTTGAGGTCTGATCAAGCTTGGGATCTTTGAGGTCTGATCAAGCTCACTCCATTTTTATGATGCAAACAAGGCTAAATGACTTGTTCAGGGTCACACAGCTAGTAATTTTCTGCAGTCAGATTTGAAGATTTGAACTTGGGAAGATGAGTCTTCCTGATGCCAAGCCTGGCATTCTATCCACTACACCACCTAGCTATCTTACCTTTCACAAAGTAGGTGCTCAATAAATGTTTATTGATTATTATTTATTTAGATAGAGACAAGGATAGGACCTGTGATTTCCTAAGTACGTGGGAATAAGGAGGTTTCCACTATAGGATGGAGGAGCAGGATATCAACCTCTCTGACACCTAAAGTTTTAAAAAGATGCCTGAGACATTGAGAAGTTAAACTTCTCATGCAATGACTTGCCCAAGATCACACAGCCAGCAAGCATCAGAGGCAGGACCAGAACCTAAGTTTTCTGGATTATGAGGCTAAATGGAGTCATGAAGAGTCGGACACGACTAACAAATAAAATGACAATAAATGTGATGTGCCAGGCACTGTGCCTAGTGCTGAGGATATTTTTTGGGGGTGGGCGTGGGGGGATTTTTTTTTTTTTAATTTGGTCATTTCCAAACATTATTCATTGGAAACAAAGATAATTTTCTTTTCTTCCCTCCCCCCCTCCCACCACCTCTCCCATAGCCCACACGCGATTCCATTGGGTATCACATGTGTTCTTGATTCAAACCCATTTCCATGTTGTTGGTATTTGCATTAGAGTGTTCATTTAGAGTCTCTCCTCTGTCATGTCCCCTCAACCCCTGTAGTCAAGCAGTTGCTTTTCATCAGTGTTTTTACTCCCACAGTTTAACCTCTGCTTGTGGATAGTGTTTTTTAGATCCCTGCAGATTGTTCAGGGACATTGCATTGACACTAATGGAGAAGTCCATCACCTTCGATTGTACCACAATGTATCAGTCTCTGTGTACAATGTTTTCCTGGTTCTGCTCCTTTCACTCTGCATCACTTCCTGGAGGTTGTTCCAGTCTCCATGGAATTCCTCCACTTTATTATTCCTTTGAGCACAATAGTATTCCATCACCAATATATACCACAATTTGTTCAGCCATTCCCCAATTGAAGGGCATCCCCTTGTTTTCCAATTTTTTACCACCACAAAGAGCGCAGCTATGAATATTTTCGTACATGTCTTTTTCCTTAATATCTCTTTGGGGTACAAACCCAGCAATGCTATGGCTGGATCAAAGGGCAGACAGTCTTTTAGCGCCCTTTGGGCATAGTTCCAAATTGTCCTCCAGAATGGTTGGATCAATTCACAACTCCACCAGCAATGAATTAGTGTCCCTACTTTGCCACATCCCCTCCAGCATTCATTATTTTCCTTTGCTGTCATGTTAGCCAATCTGCTAGGTGTGAGGTGATACCTCAGAGTTGTTTTGATTTGCATCTCTCTGATTATAAGAGATCTAGAACACTTTTTCATGTGCTTATTAATGGTTTTGATTTCTTTGGCTGAGAACTGCCTGTTCATGTCCCTTGCCCATTTATCAATTGGAGAATGGCTTGATTTTTTGTACAACTGATTTAGCTCTTTGTAAATTTGAATAATTAAACCTTTGTCAGAGGTTTTTATGAAGATTGTTTCCCAATTTGTTGCTACCCTTCTGATTTTAGTTACATTGGTTTTGTTTGTACAAAAGCTTTTTAATTTGATGTAGTCAAAATTATTTATTTTACATTTTATGACTCTTTCTAAGTCTTGCTTGGTTTTAAAATCTTTCCCTTCCCAAAGGTCTGACATGTATACTATTCTGTGTTCACCTAATTTACTTATAGTTTCCTTCTTTATGTTCAAGTCATTCACCCATTCTGAATTTATCTTGGTGTGGGGTGTGAGATGTTGATCTAAACCTAATTCTCCTACACTGTCTTCCAATTTTCCCAGCAGTTTTTATCAAATAATGGATTTTTGTCTTTGGGTTTGCCATAAATTGTCTTGCTGAGATCATTTACGCCAAGTCTATTCCACTGATCCTCCTTTCTCTCTCTTAGCCAAAAATTGTTTTGATAACCACTGCTTTATAGTATAGTTTGAGATCTGGGACTGCAAGTCCTCCTTCCTTTGCATTTTTTTTGCATGATTTCCCTGGATATCCATGATCTTTTGTTCTTCTAATTGAACTTAGTTATGTTTTTTTCTAATTCAGCAAAGAAGTTTTTTGGAAGTTCAATGGGTATGGCACTAAATAAGTAAATTAATTTGGGTAGGATTGTCATCTTTATTATGTTAGCTCATCCCACCCATGAGCAATCGATGTTTTTCCAATTGTTTAGATCTAGTTTTAGCTGTGTGGAAAGTGTTTTGTAGATGAGTTCATATAGTTCCTGTGTTTGTCTCGGCAGATAGATTCCTAAGCTGAGGATATTTTAAAAAATAATAAAAGCCAAGGTAAAGAACAGTCTCTGCCCTGAAGGAGTTTAAAATCTAACTCAAGCATATTGAATATAATTTAAATTAGTCCATTCTATAATCCTGAGAAAATCTATTTCATGGATTACTACTGTTGAGTTTTTATTTTTCTTATCTAGGGGAATATAAATGGATTTCACTGTCTTGGGGAGAGGTAGATAGCATAGCAAATAGGGTGTAGGACTTAGAAAGATTTAAAGTTAATGAGTTAAAGTACTACCTCAGACACAAGCTGTGTCACATTCTAGGCAAGTAGCAACCTCTCTGAAGCTCAGTTCTCTTATCTATAAAATGGGAATAATAATAGCACCTACCTTCCAGGGGCTGTTGTAAGGAACAAATGAGATTATGAATTTAAAGTACTTTGCAAACATTAAAGTGCTATATAAACAGCAGGTATATTGTGAACTGTCCTGACCTAGGCATGAAGCATATTTGAACAAGCTATATTGAATAAATTACACATACACACAATTAGTAGTAGTAGCAGTATTAGGGATCAAATTAATTAGCACATTAAAGTGTTTTGCAAATCTTTAAACACATAATAAGTGTATAAAAGTGTACAACAAAATATTAGGTGGCCCAGCTGATAGAGCACTGGACTGAGTTAGGAAGATCTGAGTTTAGGTCCCGCCTTAGATACTTTTGCACCTCTGCTGGTCTCGGGTTCCTCTAAATGGGGAGAATAATAGCACCTACCTCCCCAGATCCTTGTGAAGAAAAAACGAAGGGCTTTGCAAACTTTAAAGCTTATGGAAATGCTAGCTGTTATCATTACTATAAACATTTGCTTGGATTTCATTGATATAAGGGAAATTCCCTCCATCAGTGAAGGTCAGCATATGCTATCATGTAGGAAAATGTGCACATGTGCCCGCTAACCACTACTTGGAAAGGTTCAAATACATGTTGCTGGCACTCAGAGGCAGATAAGGATTTTCTATAAAAGGAAGAAGTCTGAGCAAGAGAGAAAACAACCCCTATCAAACTCAGGACCTTAATCAAATCAAAGAAAAGCTCTGATAGGAGGAGAAACCCATCCCACCCACAGGGCCCATCCAGGACAAAAGGAATGGCTGAGCAGTAGAAAGGGCCAGCCAGATGCTGCTTAGGCCTTTTACCTTTTATCCTCTGGGTGTGGTAGACCACTTAGCCAAAGATTCTGAGTCATCCTGTGTGGCCTAGATAATCTGGGAGCCCCAAACAGGCCAGCTGTTAGCAGAGGACCAGCTTGCCTTGGGAAGCCTCACCTAGTCTAAGGTCAAATGCAATTACTCTGTTTATAGTTGTGTGTACTTAGATGGTTAAGGTTGTTTCCTTAGAAACTTGTGGAGGCCACCAGTTTTACTCATGGTACCCACTTACTAAATTCTTGTGGATTGATTGCATCCAAGGAAGGCAGCATATGATGGAGCAGAGAAGGATCTAGCTTCAGTTGAGAAGCTTGGTTTCAATGCTTTGCCTCCAACAGCCACAAACCAGCCACTTAACCTCTGTGGCTCAGTTTTGTCATCTAAGAAATGGAGCCAATACAACTCCATGCGGTTGCTCCCATGGCAGGGAAGAGGAAGTGTTTTTGTACATTTTTAAATGCCAGAAAAACATCAGCGTGTATTTGTTGAATCTGCGCTTGTGTCCCCAGGTCCTGATCTTGGGATCTGATGCTCCTATGCTCAGCTCTAAACTCCACTCAATTTATTTTTCATCTAACTCATTGAGATTTCCTAATCTTGAACACTGCCTTTGGCTTGGTCCATCAGATCCCAGCTTTGACTGGTGATATTTCTGATTTTAGCTGTACATGTCTCCCTCTGTGTGAACAGGTGTCTAGGTTTATATGCACAGGGAAATCTAGGTGTGTATTGTAAAAATTATATTTAGTTTCTCTACTACAAGTATTATATTTTAAAAGGTTTATTAAAGATTATTAGAAATCAAGGATACAAAATAATAAGCCACGGGCCTAGGGCTGATTAGCCCATTTAAAACCTACTTACTACATGTTGCAATGTCCAAGTAGAGGAAGAGAGAGCCCCGTATGAGCATAGAAGAGGAAGAGGCTCTTCGGAGGCAGAGAGCCCATTAAAAACTAAATTGTGATCTCGCCCAGGTGGAGACTCAGGTGAGATTATAGGGAATTCTGAGAAGTACCAAGGACTTCTGGGGATTGAAGTCCAGGGTTCAAATCTCCATTTTACAGTATATATGTACTATATCTAGTCAATCCTGAAGGTGTGTGTGTGTGTGTGTGTGTGTGTGTGTGTGTGTGTGTGTGTGTGTGTGTGTGTGTGTGTGTGTGTGTGTGTGTGTATGTGTGTGTGTGTGTGTTGAATGTGTCTATATACCCGAAGGACTAGATAACACAAACAAATATCAGGACAATTTTTCTCTCTGCTAATGAATTAACTAACTCCCTTTGGATCTGGGCAGGAGGCAAGATTCATTTTTTCCTTCATTGAACCAACAGCATTCTCCAGAGCCTGCCCTCAATGCTACCTGGATCTACCTGTTTTACTTTGAGTCAGACATTTAATCCTCCTTGCGGAGCTCCAGTTTTCTCGCTCTTAAAAGAGCAGGGTGGATCAGATGGCCGCTGAGCCCCTTCCAGCACTGATCCTTTGGCAGCTGTGGATTTCTCAATTCATGCTATCATTTCAACGAAGACTTGCTTTGAGTCTAATGTGCTCAGGTGAGTCATTTTGGGCATCTGAAATCACGGTTGGCAAAGCCTTATTATTATATGCTTCATAAAATGTATTTTTAGTTGCTCTGATCACCCAGAGCCTAATGCTATTATGACTACCCATTTAATATTTTTATAGTCCTGTGACTCATTGCATGGCCATCTGAATTCTATTCCTTACTAACCATGCGTTCCTGATCAATGTTCTTCTCCTTCTGAACATAAATGCAGAATTGCTCTTAACAGAACAAATCCCGAGAATGAAATAGCTGTCCAAAATACCACAGGCTGAAGAAACAAGCCAAAATGTTGAGTCATGGTTTTTAAGAGGCGATAACCACTAGAGCATAGACCTTTCTTCAGATGATAAGGCAGTAAAGGAGGGAACGTATTTCTGCAAAGGCATGTTGATTAGCTACAGAGAACCACATATAAATAAAGTGTAAGGATGGCTCTTTTTTTGTTGTTTTTGCCCAAAACAAATTGTCCTGCCATAAATGTATTTCAAGGAAATAGCAAATTAAGGTCTGTAAATTAGTAAGCTATTTCTTATGGAAGAACACCTTGTACAAAACTGAGCCATAACAAAGTTATTTTAAAAGCCTAGCAAGGCCCTCCTCCCTTCAGTGCAGCCATGGGGGGCCTATGGGTGAGAGGTAGTATATATACTGAGGAAGAACTGTTCGGGGTTTTTTTCTCTTTCTTTGTTAATATTTGTACAAGGAAATTTCACGGAATGAGGGGGAAGGCTGTACTCAGAAATGAATGAGATGTAAAACTAAAAGCTATCAATAAAATGATTTAATGTTTAAAAAGCTGGCTGCATTTTGTGTGGTTATGGAGGTTTTCTGAACTTTCATTCACCCCATCTAGTCTCTGAACATTGTAAGACATATACGAGAGGGGGTGTAGCCTAGAGAATAATTTATTGTATATTAGGAAGACGGGGTTCAAATCTTTTCAGATAGAAATTTAGTCATCTAACCATGAGAAGGGTTCCTAACTTTCACTAGGCCTATTTTGTCATCTATAAAATGGAGATAATTCTACCTACCTTTCAGGGCAATTGTAAGAATCAGTTGGAACAATTGATATAAAGTAATAAATAAATACCCATTATGTTCAAAATTATAAACTAATTTCAATTCATATTTTGCCTTCTTGTAATTGCTATCTGTTGCACCATGTTATGAGATGTTTCTTTCCCAAGAAAATGTTCTTCTGTACTATTTTAAATTTGGGATAAATTCCATTGTTATGTAATTAGCATTATTATTTTACTTGGGTTATAACAATAGAAATTCAATCTGAAGAGGCAGGAAATTGGACTCAAAGGAGCATTTGCTTTGAAGACATGTCTGACCCAGTCTGAATTTCGGTTCTAATGCGCAGAGCTGTAACTAGAGCTGACTGAGTGGGGCTTTGACCCCCGGATGAAATCAGTAACTTCAAATCCTTTCCACTATAAGGACATTTTTCAGTTTAATATAGAAACAGCTGGGCTTAGCAACTAGTTAACAAGAATAAGGAGTGGACCTGTGACATCTTTGGTCCAGGTAACTCAGGATTAAGAAAGTTCCTCTACCAATGTGGGGCACAACCTGTCTTACAACTCCGATTCTCAGAGAGTTTTCTAGTGTACTAAGAGGTTAATTAACTTGCCTAAGAAAACAAAGCCAGCTATATCAATGGGAAAACTTGAACCCAGATTTTCCTGACTCCAAAGCCAGTTCTCTATCAATCAATTGAATGGCATTAGCACTAGTAATGAGCTAAAACCAGAAATTACCAGATGACAGCTTCTCCCTGACCCCATGTCAGCCCCTTCCTGGCCTGTCCATGCCCTACTCCTCCACCAACCCCTTTGGTGGCAACCCCAAGGCATCCCAGACTCCCAAATGAATTGAGAGTAAATTTTGGACCTTTTATCTGGCCTTTCTTTCTTCCTTTCTTTTCCTTTCTTTTCCTTCCTTCCTTCCTTCCTTCCTTCCTTCCTTCCTTCCTTCCTTCCTTCCTTCCTTCCTTCCTTCCTTCCTTCCTTCCTTCCTTCCTTCCTTTTTCTTCTATTCTCCCTTACCTTCTGTCTTAGAATCAATACTGTGTATTGGTTCCAAGGCAGGAAAGTGGTAAGGGCTGGGCAATGAGGGTTGTGACTTGCCCAGGGTCATACTGGTTCTGAGACCCTGGGAAAATCATCTTTCCTCTGGCGAGCTTTTAGTTTTCTCATCTGTGAAATGGGGATAACAATACTTGTATTATCTTTCCCATAGTGAATGAGAGTGGTTATTATTTATCTGTACAACATCTCTGAAATCAGAAAGGAACGTTTAATAGCATCACAGTTTTATAATTAAGCAAATTAAGATACCAGGAAACTTGCTTCTGGTAACTGTGAGTCAGTCTAACAGAGCTTAAGTCTCCTCTATCTAGACCATGATGCCTCAAATATATAATTACATTGCCTTTTAAAACCTTGAGTAGGAGCAGCTTATAACACAGTGGATGGAGTGCCAGGGCTGGAGTCAGGCAGTCTTGGGTTCAAATATGACCTCAAACACTTCTTAATTTGACCCTGGGTAACTCAATTAACCCTGATTGCCTAGCCCTTGCTGCTCTTCTTAGAATTGAAGCTAAGGCAGAAAGTGTTTGTAAAAACTGTTTTAATCTTGGGCAACAAGTTTCTCTAAGATATTCTTAGTATATAGCCTTTTCCTTGTCTGAAATTTTAAACTGCTTGAAAATATTCCAATGCGTTTCCCTGTACTCTAAGTTCTTGGTACCAGAGTCAAGGCACTAATGTGAGGTCAATATGAAATTAGACTCTGATCTTAAAAGGATCAAGCTAGCATAGCCCAGGCTTTTCTAGTTCTAAGGAGGAGAAGCAAGCCTCTGGCTGTTTAAATTGTGATATCACTGGATAGGAGCAACTTGGAGCAATACTGGCAAATTACAGATGCTTAACAAATGTTAAATGGTATCAGGCAGGAACCTTCTGTTGTCACTGGATATGTGTTATTAGAATTATAGAAGTCATTTTAAAAAGCAAATAAAACTATCATCTTGTTTTTGTCATACAAATTTCATCCGGCTTCTTTCACGTCATTTCTACAAATGTGAACTATTTTCAGAGAACCTGACATACAAAAAAGCCCAATTCATGAAACCAAAAAATTAGGGGTGGTTATTCATACTATATAAATATATATATAACTTGTTTAAACCCTTACCTTTTGCCTTGGGATGCATAGTCAACATAATCATCTGGCTATCTGTCTTACCCTCCCCTCCCCAAATTACTTCCCCCTCTCCCCCCACCTCTTGCTCTTGAAACAATAATCAAATCAATCTTATCACTTCCATGAGAAGGGACCCAGTAATCTATTGTGTAACGGAGTGATTCCTGTGACTGCCTGGACCCCAATGTCTTTTCCTTGCCACCACTCCCTAAGTGTTCTCTCCTCCTAGTAAAATGTAAGGTTTAGAAGAGCAGGGACCACCTATTTCAGCTTTACATTTTTATCCCTATCACCTTCCTGGCAGATAGTAGGCATTTCAGATATGCTTTCTGCTTATGCACTTGACTTCAGTAAGGAAAGAACTGAACTGTTTCCCTGTTCCCCACTCAATCCACCACCCCTGCCCCTGGACACATTTAGTGTCAAAAGCTTTGGTATAAGTACTTCCTCATGTATGCATTTGTTTCTAAATTATGAAACTGTCATTGAAAGGTTGAAAAAGGAAGGGCTCAGGGAAGCTTAAAACTAGAGTTAGGAATCATTACCATTTAAAAAATCCTCACTAAGGAATGCCCATAACACATCTCTTCCATTATAATGCAAATTAAGCAATCAACCAATGAGCAAGTATTCAGTGCCTACTATGGACCAGACCTTATCTGATTGAACAGATTAAATTTGCAGCTGAATTCTGGGGAATCCTTCACTATGTACAATAAGGGGTATTTAGATATGCCAAAAGGAGGGTTTTTCTTCAGGAGGCATGTGATGAAAATAATTGCTCTTCATTATCAGAATTATGAAGACACAAAAGTATTATCTGAAAAATAGAAGAAATGCTGCTGCTAATCATAAAAAGATAGGCTAATCCCCCAATGGCCTTGGGAGGGCCTTGGATTTGGTACAAATTGGAGGACCCAGTTCTAATCTTAGTTTTGTGAAAAATAACTTTAAAACTCTGATTAATGCAATGTCAAAGCAAGAATTCAAAAGAATAAGGATGAAACTTCCTCTTTACCTCCTGCTACAGAGGTAATGAACTTAAAATGCAGAAAAGTTTCATACATTTGCAGATATGGTTAATGTGAGAATTTGTTTTTGCCAGACTATGCAAATATATATGGAGGATTTTTTTAAATTTCCTCAAGGTTAGGGAGGAGAGCAGTGTTACAAGGACAGATTTAAAGTATTTGTTACTTTTTAAAAAAATATAAACCCTTTAAAAGTCCTTGCTCTGTGTGACTTTGGGCAAATCCTTGGGCAAGTCAGTTACTCTATCAAGGGTAACCACATCCATGAACCTTAGCATGTGACCAAGGATGGAGCTAGGTCACATGCTAAGGTTCCTTCCACCTTTACTCTATTATCCTATGATTACTTGATAAGATCAGTCAGGACCTATCCTTTAAAAATGCCACTTTAGATGAGTAAATGAATACATAACTTCTAATTAGATATGTACAGCCCACATTTTTAACTCTGGAAATGCCCATTTATTAAACAAGTATTTTTCCAGTTGCTGCTGTGGTAGGCTGGGGAGGAATATGAAATCTCCTTGTCACTTACCATTCTTACATCATCTAGAACACTAAGAGAAACCCTAGATGTAATTCAGCCCCTTCATTTTTACAGGCCCAGAGAAACAGAGACAATTAAGTAATGAAGTAGATAAAGTGCTTAGGTTCAAATCCAATCTTGGACACTTTCTAGCTATGTGATCCTGGGCAAGCTACTTAGCCCATTTGCCTTAATTTTCTCATGTAAAGATTAAAATTAATACCCAGTACTCCAAGTATTACATTTAGTACTATTTATTAAAATTCAACTTGAAGCAAAAGGAAAGTAAAAATCTAGGGAAACTGAGCTAGTTTCTCCCCTCCTCCACTTGGATTTAGCTAGAGAGAGCCCAGAGAGAGAGAGAGAGAGAGAGAGAGAGAGAGAGAGAGAACACAGGTGGGCAGAAATGAAACTCAAAACCTCAATCAAGGTAAGGATGCACATATAGGAAAGGGAAAAGGGAATTGTGGGAAATGTAGTCTGGGGCACAGATTCTAATTAATACATTCACCCCCGTGATCCTTTGGGAGACTAGTCTCCCCAATGGATCATTAAAACATAACTAACTTATAACTTGAACTAGGGATATAAAAAAATTACAGTTTTTAAAGGGCAATTACAATAATTTGGGGATAAGAGGAAAATAAAAAAGAAAAAGGACAAAACCAATAATAGGTACATTGGCAAAAATCAATTGGGGGCAGTCCCCTTTGGCATAAGAGTTCTAAGGGTTAAAATTATTGTTGAGACTGAATGTAATAATTATATTTGGTCACCAAGGATTTTATTTATAAAATAAATAGGGGTTGAAAGGATATGATTGAGGAGAGACTCTAAATGAACACCCTAATGTAAATACCAACAACATGGAAATGGGTTTGGATCAAGGACACATGTGATACCCAGTGGAATCATGTGTCAGCTATGGGACGGGTGGCAGGAGTGGGGGAGGAAAAGAAAATGATCTTTGTTTACAATGAATAATGTTGAAAATGACCAAATAAAATAATGTTTAAAAGTAAAAAAATAAAAATAAAACTAAACTAAACTAAAATAAAATCCTAATGAAAACACCCAAACTCAGCTGGAAATTTTATGGTGATTTAATTACAACAGGAGGAAGAAATTATTAGAGGGAGAGAAAGAAAGGAGTTTAACTCAAAACCGCTCTGGCTCAGGCTGAGCCAAGGCAGGAGTTAAGGCCTTGGAGAGCCAAGGCAGAGAAGGGAGTCAGTCCTTATCACTCACGTGACCGACCTGAAGAAGAGCTCTCTGTGGGGCTCCTCCAAGCTCGACCTCCAGGATCAAACTAGTGTCTAACCTCTCCACAGGAAGTCATGAGAACTCCAGAGGATGTTCTCTACCTCACTTCCTGAGTCTCACATGTGCCAATGGTGGCTCATGCTTGACTTAGGACAGCCCAGAGGTCTGTCCTTTTTTTGCACATGTCTGTTGAAGGCCATTTTCTCAGATAATTAAATCTTGAGTTTCATGCAGACCTTCCTAATCTTGTTAAACTAAGAAGGGTGGAGAATGTAGAGTTTCGGAAGACCTGTTTTGAAGATTCTGTTATTCCAAGTATCTCTATTATTATTATTGATCAGGAAATAGCTAAATCAGATCTTCTGAAGAATTGTCTGATTAGGGTGGAATAGTTTTAAAATTCACAGAGTGTATATTCGAAACAAAAGCATTTCAAACCCCACCCCCAATTAAAATTTGCCATATCTCAAAGTTCATTCTGGATCTTCTGGTGCAGTGTGTGGTCTCTGTAGGCATTTTCACTGTGCCTTCTAAATTCTGGGAAGTAGTCTCTTGTTCTAAATTTTGCTCAAATTGAAGTCAAAGTTCACAACAATAACATAGTCCCCTCTGAGGAAAATAATAATACATTTCCTCCCAAGAAGGATACAGGGATACAAGATCAAGTCGTGTTTTTTGTGCAGAATGTCATCAAACCCCATAGGGTTGGCTTGGTTTCTTTTACATTTTTGTGCTCATTTGGCACTTTGAAGGTCAAGTTCTGTGCTCTTTTGTGGCCTATTTCTTCTTGGATTAAACATAGTCATTGAGCAAAAGTCTCATAATAGTTAAATAACTAGTGAGCTGCTCACCTCCTCCATGTGGGTCCAGCTAGAGAGAGCCCAGAGAGAGAGAGAGCATGGGTAGTCAGAAACGAAACTCAAAACCTCAATCAATATAAGACTTACATACAAGAAAGAGAAAAGGGAATTGTGGGAAATGTAGTCTGAGTACACATTCTAACTAATACACTCATCTGTAAAATGAGTGGGACAAAGAAAGAGCAAAACACTAATTTCTGTGCCAAGAAAACATCAAAATGAGGTCATATTTGGACATGACTAAAAAAACAAAAAACATGGGAATAATAGCACCTATCTCCCAGAATTGCTATTAAATGAAATAATCTTTGTAAAATGCTTAACACAATGCCTGGCACATACTAAACACTACCTAAATGTTAGCTATTATTACTGTTAATAGAAGCTTTCCCAAGGTAGCATAGCCCCAATAGAACTTACATTCTTTGCTTAAAATTGTTTTCATTAGAAGACCTTGTTCTCTTGAGTCGAATGTAAATTTCTTAAGGAGAGGGGCTTTATTATTATTTTTGTCTTTGTATCTTCAGAAACAAATACAATTTCAGCACACAGTAAATAATAAATGCTTGTCAAAATAAATTGACTTTGCCCTTGTTCCCATTTTTTCCAAACTATACCAGTAATACATAAAGATGGCATCGCAAAGATCCCACCCACACTTCATAAGAAGAATCTGTAGTTCAGATTCTTCTCTTAATCCTTCCTCTCCCGACCACTGACATTCACTCTACTTGGCTTGCTATTTGTACTTGACTGATGAAATATAATTTCTGGCAGAGAATTCATCTCCTAGCACTTCCCTAGTTGTATCTAACTTCCAAGACAGCATATTCAGAGGTTGGCATCTATAGGGAGATGGCATTTTTAGGTTTGCTGTTGGAAAGTCAACAATTTTACATTTGGAGGAAAGGTCTGGCATTTCCAGTACTTGGCACATGTATACCTTTAATAAATGCTCCTTGGTTAATTTGTGTGTGTGTGTGTGTGTGTGTGTGTGTGTGTGTGTGTGTGTGTGTGTGAGAGAGAGAGAGAGAGAGAGAGAGAGAGAGAGAGAGAGAGAGAGAGAGAGAAATACAGAAACAGATTCAAAGACAGAGACATGTCTGGTTTTGCCTTTTTGTATAGCTCTAGCATTTAGCACAGTGCCTGCCACTTAAATGTTTGTTGACTAACTAAGCTAGCTTGCTTACCACTAAGACGCACTGACTCTCTTGCACACAGTAGGTGCTTAATGAATACTCCATGAACTGAGCTGAAATTAAACATAATTTCTAGAAATGAGTCACTTATGCCCATTAAACAATGACCTTGAGTCACCTATTCTTTTTACTTTTCTTTGTATCCCTAACTCTTATAGTGCTGGGCACATAGTCCTTAATATATGCTTAAATAATGCTCATTGACTTCACTGAGACCAACTTTTTCTCCAGTAAGACTCATTGCCTCTCTTGCACACAGTAGGTACATAATCATTCCATGAATTGAATTGAAATTAACCGATTTCCAGAAATGGGTAGGCTATCACTTAGTTCTATTTGAGGGTACAACCATGAGCCTCCCCACCCCCCTTTATCTTGTCTTTCTTTGAATTTCTAACAATGGCTGACACATAGTGTGGGTTCTAAAGCGGAGCAGTAATGACTAGACAATTGAAATTAAGCAATTTGCCCAGGGTTCCAAATCTTGGTTTTCTGCATCGCTAGACTGGCACTCGGTGCTTGGCTTTCACCTTCATTCCCTTCTAGTCAGACCCACAACCCCTACAGTCGCCTACAGCCCCCTCCCCCTCTCCAGGAACTGCAGCGTGGCTTGCTGCAGGCAGTCCATTCCAGGGCCCGCCTCCTCAGTCCAGCGGCATTTAGCCCCGCCTCCTTTCTTCTACTCGCCTTATAGCGCGGGCGCAAGTGCAGGGGACAGGCTGTGGGCCAAGTTCAATTAAAAAGTGGGGGGGGGGGAAGAAGAGAGGGAGGGGAGGGGCCGGTTTGCCTCGCGCCTATGGAATGCAAGATTCGGTTTGGGCAGGGGGAGGAGTGTTATCTAGGTCTCTGACCAATCCTGTGAGTGCGAGGAGGAGTCTTGCTCCTGAGAGGGGAACGGAGGGGGCGTGGTGGTGGTGGTGGTGTCTGAGAGAGTGAGACATTGGAGAGTGAGAGAGAGCTCGGGCAACCGGCGAGCGAGTGTGACAGGCTGTTACTGAGGAACGAGCGCGAGAGCGAGTGTGTGTGTGTGTGTGTGTGTGTGTGTGTGTGCGAGCCCGAGCCTCCCGCCCTCCCACCGTGCTGCCTCCGCGAGGGAGGAGCTGCCAACCGTCCGCGGTGGTCACGAGGTGCCTCACTCTGAAGGACTGAAGGGAGCCAGCGGCGGCGGCGGCACAGCGGACGATCTCCATGGCGAGGCGCGGCTTCTCCAGCAGCAGCGGTGCAGCCTCCCCGGCCCGCGGGCTCTAGTGCCCCGAAGCAGCCTCACTCGTTCCCACAGCCCCGGCCCTCGGGAGCCGCTTCCTTCCTCCCTCTCTTCCTTCCTCTCTCCCTTCCCCCCTTCTGTCCTTTGCTGCCGGCGCCCTCGGGCGGGTTGGCGGCGGCCGAGCCCCGGCGGGAGGAGAAGGAGAAGGAGGGGTTACCCGCCTCTATGATGAAGTTTAAGCCGAACCAGACGAGGACGTACGACCGCGAGGGCTTCAAGAAGCGGGCGGCCTGCCTGTGCTTCCGCAGCGAGCAGGAGGACGAGGTGGGTGCTCCCCTCGCCCCTAGTCCCCGCCGGGCCCGAGGGAACAAAGGGGCTCCTCCCCCTCCCCCCGAACCGGACGCGCTCTGCTACCCTGGGGTCCTCCAGGCCATTGTGGGTGTCGGACGGAAATCCCAGGATTTTCCGGGGGGCTGCGGGCTTGCCGGGTTTTGGGGTGGGGGGTGTGGAGAGACCTCTTAGTAACCGCGTGTTAGTGGGGGAGGGAAATCCTCCTCTCCGCTTTATTGGTAAATGGGCTCTGGGTAGGTGTGGAAGCCGAGTCCTTTGTCTTCCGCACACCCCCGCCCCCACCCCATGTGTCTTTCTCCCCAATGCGGGCGGCCGAATGAGCTGGTTTGGCCACAAAAGAGACAGAGTGTCCGCTTTGTGAAAAAATAGTTTTAGTCTTAGCTTTATGGCCCTCCGGCAAGTCACTTAAGCCCTATTGCCTACCTCCTACAGCTTCTGCCTTGGAATCCTTGCACGGTATTGATTCTAAGACGGAAGGTGGGAGGGAGGGAAGAAAGGAGAGAGTATATATGTATGTATATGCATTTGAAATTATCAATTAACTCTAGACTAGTCTCCAGTCGCCTACCCCTTACTACTCTTCTGTCTTGGAATCGATATTCAATATCGATTCTGGAAGGAAAAAAGTATGTGTGTGAGTGTGTTTTTAATCAAGTATGTCATGACCCTGGGCAAGTCACTAATTGCCCAGCTCTTACCTGTCTTCTGCCTTGGAACCGATTCTAAGACTGAAGGTAAGGTTTTTTTTTAATCAATTATGGGTTTGAGAAACCTAGTTCAATTCTTCCCAAAGAGCAGTTTGATAATGACGGTTTGTGATTTGGTATGGGTCTGGTGATTGTTGAAAGAACACTTGCTGTCATCGGAAAGGTAGCTAGATGACTAGAGGGGAGCTTCCATATAGCACTCTGTATGTTTGACTAGCATTTTTATATAGGTGTTGGTTTGCCTCTACTACTTTCTCTGTCCACGTCTTCCAATTCTTCAAATTGAAGATGCAGTACTGTTTCAGAGCTATAGAAAAAATGGTTTGTGGATTTTTTTCAATAGTCGAAAATTGGCAACCATAACTTAGTACCAGAGAACATCTTTGTTTTGAGAAATCTTAAAATCATAAAACGTTTATTTTCCTTTGTAGTAATTGCAGTTCACTTAAGCCCCTGTTTTTTTTATTACCGGTTTTATCCAGAGTGCTACAATAAGATACTATGCTAAATATGCACAATTATATTAGCTTGTTGCCTTTGCTGTAGTAACTGTTACCCTATGGTGATACTTTTTCAGTCTTAGTTTTATTTTGGAAACATGATAGTTTAATGAGTTTATTTTAAGTTTTTTTTTTCAAAAACACCTGAGTTTATTTTAGTGATTGTCCTTTTCAGAAAGAACAATGTTCAGTCTAGCTGAAAATTAAAACAAAACCACAAGTTGTGCTGAAGGATTCTAGAGATAAAAATCAGTTTATATGGGGAAAAGATTACTAGAAAAAGTAAGTTTTGAATTTGTTTAAATCACTAAAACTCAATAGAAATTTCTGTAATTCTAGATGCAGAAAATTATGAAAATTATGTCTTCTATAAAAAATGAGATGAACTTTTTTAGTCCAAGAAAGCTTTAGAAAAAGTGCCTCTTGGTACAATTTGGAAACTAAATCCTCATATGCTTAAAATTATTATACATTTTTGACTCATCTCCTAATCTTCAGAAAATGTTTACATTATAAAAGTTTTCAGTGAAGTTAAATTCATTTTGAATATTACTAATTGCATCAGTGCTTATTTAGAAAAGTAAAAATTGTAATCAAGAGCAGCCTTTCCATTTTTTTTCAGCCTCATTGAAATGGTATACCTAGTTTTCTATATGTGAGGCATATCCTAAAGCAGCAAACATTTAAAATCTGCTGAAACAATTGAATTGTGTGGGGCTCTATTAAATGACCCCAAATGGTTATGCCTTTCTTAGTTCATTTCTGTCATCCTCCAAGCATCAGCATTTCTTGGTGGGTTCAGAGTTCTTAAATTCCAACTACAAAATGAGAAACAGTTGGAGTGGGGGGGGCGGGTCATGTTATGGAGGCCCAGTTTCTAACCTAAGTTGGGTTGGAAATGAGGTATACAATTTGTTGGTATTGTGTGTAAAGTAAAAGTAAGTAAATTCAGAGTTGAAATCTTAATGGGTTCTTTTATTTTTTTAAATTTAATTGATTAATTTAAAAAATTTTTCCATGGTTACATGATTCCTGTTCACGTTCTTTCCCTCATCTCTTCCCATCCCTGTCCCATAGCCACTGGGTTTTACAACTGTGTCATTGATCCAGACCTATTTCCATCTTATTGATTTAAGTGGGTTCTTTTTAAATATGCAAATTTCAGATATGAGGTCTTTGGTCCATTCTCTGATTCTCTTTTGTGTTATAGATAGTTGAAATTGAGTTCTGTGATCTCTATGTGAGATATTGTTAACAAGCAAAATTTCATTTAATGACATCCAGGCTGACATTGCAGTACAATGTTAGACATTAAAGGACATTCTCATTCTCCAACCAATTGATGAAACAGGGTGGGGGAATAAAAACCTGAACTGAGTAGGTAGCCAAGGTTAAGGATCTGGATTTGCACAATTGTGTGGAACAATGTATGTAGAGGTACAGAAAGATAACTATAAAATGGAGATGAAATGCAGTTTCAGTTCAGAACTACTTTTAAATCTCCTATAATCTACCTGTGTATAGAGTACATATTCAGATACAGGAAGTTTCCAGTTTACTTCAGAAGTCAATTTAGCATTTGTCTATATTCTGTTTACAAAACAAATTTCCCTATTGAAAAAAGGGGTCTAATGGGTGTCTGGCTTGACCCACAAATCTATAGGACCTATAATGTTGATATTGGTAATTAAACTAAAAAAAGTAAAATGTTTTGCTAGTAATACTAGATGGGAGATGACTGATTAGGGTTGATCTTCCCTGAAGTTCCCTGTGAGAAGTTTCCCAAGCTGGAACTGACAGCTATAAACTGAGAAAGAAGAAAAATACATTTCTTATATGTGGGGGAGAACTTAAGTGGAAAGTTTTGGGAGGGGTTTGTGAAATCAGTTCTCCCTGCCAGCCAGCAGGTGGTACCACTGGCCCAGAAAGACTCAGAACAAGTAGTTTTTTTGGTTATTTTCCTTTGAGGGGGAAGTTCCCAATTTATCATTTATATGTAGAAGGTGGGCCAACTGGTTGGCTAAACCTGGGGTTGAGTTCAAATCTGGCTTCAGACTTCAACTGTGTGACCCTGGGCAAGTCACTTAACCATGCTTGCTTCAGTTTCCTCTGTAAATGAACTCCTCTGTAAAATGAACTGGAAAAGAAATGCAATGCTACTCTGTCTTCTGCCAAGAATACTCCAAATGGGGTTCACAAAGAGAACAGGACTGGACAAGAACATGTGGAAGATAGATTTAAATAGGATATTTTTGGTCATAATGACTTAACTTACTAAGACCTGAAAAGACTCTTGAAAATTCTCCAAACTAAGAAAACCAGATCCAAAAAGTAGTTATTTTGAATTATCTTCTATTAAAAATTTTCATGTTTAAAATTATTCTTAATGTCGTTTTTATTATGCCTTTGTTTATGATGTTCCACGCTTTCCCTATATTATAGAAGTTAAAAGCACCTAGCTCATTGCTGAATTCATAGATGTTTACTACTTAGGGAAAGTTTTTCCCCTATCATGGTGCCAATTCTAATTTCATTAAATATTGGCTTGTGCTATTCTGATTTAGACAAGAATTATTAGAGACTAATGTCCTATAGAGAACTGAGAGATGGCTAACTTGTAAGTTGTTTTATAATCTGCTGTATTAAGTGAAACCTAAGGAACCACAATTTCATAAGTGCAGGCGTGCCCTGCCTCAATGCCAATAAAATAATTTCTTAAATTTAAACTTAAATTTCTTTGATCATTGGCCTAAAAATTCTTCCTCCCTATGTACAAGTGACAACTCTAATAATCTAGACTGGTCCTTGAGTAACTGAAGTGGTCTGTCATTGTCCAATATTCTAACAAATAACACAGCCTGAATCGTCAGGCTTAGGACATGGAATTTGTTTCTTTTTTCAAGAGTTCCTACTAACATTTCACAAATATAATTAGATCAAAAGTTATTGAAGTGGATACAGTGCAAAAAAACCTTGTTTATCCAACCAACAAGGTTTCAGGATATAGTCAAGAATTAAGCTGAGGAAGCCTGAGAAGCCAAGCTAATCTTCAGAAGTCTCTTATTACTTATAGTGCTAGTAATTGATTGGCCTGGTTCTTGTAAATCTGGCAATTTGGGGGTTATTGAGATCAGAAACAAATTTGGGGAGAAAAGAGACTGAAGGGAGTATTAAACTATCAAAAAGACCTAGTGAGCTAAGCCATTTACTATAGGGACAAAAAGTCCCATATAACTCAGTTTTTTGATATTACTCAAGTTGATGACCCAGAATCAACAGTAAAATGATAAATTGTGTTATACTTTTTTTTTTTAAAGCAGAGTAGTACGTCAAAAGGATTTCCATTGAAAGAATGAAGTTGAATGGTTTTTTATAGGAGAAAATTCCCCATGTGGAACATTTCTTATTTTTCCTTAAGTCATCCTTGACTTGTAAGTGAAGTAGATAAAATGATGCTGGGGAGGGAACCTAAGATCTGATTGTATTCAAACAGCAGGAACTGCCAGTTGTAATAATTATCTTTCTGGTCAAAAGTGAATTTCTTCCTTTATTATATTTTTTTATGATGACTCCTCAAAATCTGAACAGGTCACCAATCCTGCTAGGAACTAGCTCAAATCTTTTATTTGGTAGCTACCAAATAGTTAAGAATAAAGTTTAATTGATGATCTTGATGAAGGCTGGCTCCTTTTCCATGTATTTCTATATCGTTTCACTCATTGCAACTGTCACAAGCTAACAAAGTCTTAGCATCCTACTGTAGGTGTGATATAGAATATGAATCCTGTAAAGTAAAATGAAATTCTGTCTGGTTCTGTTACTATAACAGAACTCTTGCTTTTAAGAAATAAAAAAAAATAAATAAAATCTTTTTTATTAGATTACAGTTTTTAATTTTTGTGACCAGTTTATTTCCTTGGTTAAAGCATTAAAGCTAATTAGTCTTATCAAATAATATTTGACATTTATTTATTAGTACTTTAGAGATATTCTCCTTTAATTCTCACACAATCCTGCCCTGATAATTTGTTTGGTTAAATTTGAGGCTCAGAGAAGGTCATTGACTTGTGCACAGCTCAGTGTAATGTCTTTTCCAATTTGGAACAGTATGAATCTGGATCTTTCTGACACCAGCATTCCTTATCTTATTCTGCCTCTTTAAAGGCTAACATGAAGACATCCTTAAAGGGTAGGAATCTAGTCCTCTTTCTTTTGTGCCTTTGAAGAACAGTCCAGAGGAGGGAAGAGTAAAAGGCAAAGACTGAAATGTCCAGGGCTGTCTTGCCACTGCATGTGCTACCTGTCAAGTGTGCTTTTAGATCTGGAGGCAACCTGAACATTCAGAAATCAGATATATTTTTCAACTTTTCAAAGGGGGAAAAAAGAGGTTCACTTAGAACCCTAATTCTTTTTGTTTTAAACCCTTACCATTGCCTCCTGTTAATGCTTTTTTTTAAAAAAGCAAGAAATAGAAATGGAAATTCAGTGTTTTATCTGTTCTGTGATATGTAGAAATGCTCTTTATATAATAAAAATTTTCAAAAAAAGGATGGACAGCAGGGGTAAGTAAGGCTGTTAGCTGTCAACTGTAAATTTATGGCACCCAAATAGCAAATGTTAGTCATTCCAGAAAATCTTTTAGTAGGTCTAGATCTGAGTTTAAGAACTGGGGTTCTAGGGGGCATCTGGGTGACTCTGTGGATTGAGAGTCAGGCCCAGAGATGGGAGGTCCTGGGTTCAAATTTGGCCGCAGACACTTCCCAGCTGTGTGACCCTGGGCAAGTCACTTAACCCCCATTGACCAGCCCTTACCACTCTTCTGCCCTGGAGCCAATACACAGTATTGATTCCAAGATAGAAGGTAAGGGTTTAAAAAACTATAATAAATTGCACACATGAAAATTGTGGTTTATCCTGAATTTTTTTTCTGTTTTAAAAAAATGTTTCAATAGTCTTTTTCATCACTGTTATTAACTTTCCCCAATGACCTAAAATTTGTGACTTTTTCTACTCTCACTTTTTTTCTACTCTCACTTTTTTCTACCTCTTGTGGAAGGCCATAAGAGCTAAACTGGAGTTTGGCATTTGCCATGGAGCTCTGTTAGGTGTTTCAAGGTGTCACATTGCTACTAGTATGTAAATGGGCATGTATGAAAAGAAAAGATCTAAAATTCCAGGTAAAATGGGGCAGAAGCACTTTAGATTACTCCCCTCTAGGAAATAATATGCTACTTTGGTGTAAGAATTTTATTATTCTAAGTGCTTCCATACACATCACATTAATCCTTCCTTAGAACTTCAAGAAATATAAGCAACTTGAGGCAGGCACTAACTAGTACATGGATTATTTTTTTCTTCTGCTTATTTAACTAAGGCCACACATCTGATGATTTAGAGCCTCCTCAACTGACCTGGCGACAACAAATATTATATCTTATATATGTGGTCAGAAGATTTATTAATACATTTATTTTTTTAATTTATTAAATTTATGAATTTAATAAATTCAGTGGAGTTTTTTCCATTTTTTTTAGGGATTTCTTTTTTTAATAGTCTACTAGCTTCTAGATCAGTGTTTCATTTGGACTCTATTACCTCTTTATGATTCCTATTAATGATTTCCCAACTGCATTGCTTAATGCCTTTTCTGACTATATATATCTTATCTTTCATCCTTATGCCTAGTGGTAGGGGACAAGGATGGAAGAAACATTCTTCTAGTTAAAGAGAGAGGCTTAGATTCAAGGAATTGAATTTTAATTACTATAATTTTGGTTTTGATTTCAGATTTGCCAAGTTTTATTTAATAGAAAATGTCTATTGAAGTTGGGAACGATTCACTGTCTTTGCACATAACACTCCTAGTAAAAATCATCACTTTGTTCATCCAGTGTTCTGAAGGGTCATTTAAGAAACAATGTAACAACTGTTCAGCTGATAGCTAGCCTAATACTGAATTTTCCAAAACAAATTAGAACTCTTGTAGAAACATAAAATTTGGAGTATCAAAATTAAGTGTTTCATTGGCTTGAATAGTTCCTGAGCAGGGAGGTTGTGTAAGATTAGGCTGTTAACTGTGGATTTGAAAGATTCTGGCATGTTCTATCACTGTTTGGCCTTTAGAAAGTTGCCCGGTAAACCTACTTTACCTAGTTGCACTATTTGGTACTACTTTTTTTGACAGATTCTGATTTATCTGAACCTGAAAGTTGTGTTCATCATTTTAAAGTTAATTATTTGAACCAAGTTCAGAAAGTCTTAACTATTAATGGTTGTTCCACAAGGAAATTACTAAAATTTATCAATGAATAGTAAAGTAAATCCAGAAAGTTGGGTTGAATTTTTCTGGTTAGACAATACTATGGGGAAGATTAAAACAGGTTTTATATTTAACTACAGATAATTGTAAAACGATTCATAGTTACTAGAATACAATTTTACCCTTATTTTGTTTCTGAACTTGTGGTTCTAACCATCATCTCATAACCATTGATTCTACTTGTTAGATCACTTTCCTATTTGAGGAATTAGCACCTAAGTATTATATAACAAATGGCAGTCTCAAAATAACTTCTATGTCACTCTTATAGTTTTCGGGGCCTTTTCACATTCTCATTTATTCCTGAAATTCTGTGAAGACAGATACGTCATTATCATTTACAGATGAGAATGGGCTCAGAAGGACTTGGCCAAGGTCATAGTGATTACTAAGTAACCTAGATTTTCTTTTAGATTCTTAGACCAATATATTCTTTTTTTATTGAAACACCCTTACCTTCCATCTTGGAATCAATACTGTGTATTGGTTCCAAGGCACAAGAGTGGTAAGGGCTGGGCAATGAGGGTTAAGTGACTTGCCCAGGGCCACACAGCTGGGAAGTGTCTGAGGCCACATTTGAACCCAGGACCTCCCATCTCTGGGCCTGGCTCTCAATTCACTGAGCCACCCACTGAATACCCAGCTGCCCCCTTCACACAGCTGGAAAGTATCTGAGGTCAGACCTCTGGGCCTGGCTCAATCCACTGAGCCCCCCAGCTGCCCCCCAGTATATTCTTTTTGATGGGTGTTCTGTATATATTGTGAGACTTTCTGTATGTAGCTGTTAAGTGTTTTTTTTTTTGTAACATTTTAATTTCTTTCTTTCAAAACGGAACATGAATATTCAGTCTCTTGTTGCCGCTACTCAAATGTGTTAGAAAATAATCTGTAATCCAACTGCCATATAATACCATGCAGGTATTTTTGGAATATCTTGGGAGTACATCCTAAAATTTCAAGTAACAAAAATTTTTTAAATTCATACAACAATTTTGAAAAGTGAGGAAAAATAGGGGAAAGGGTAGAATAATCCTCAAGCAGTGTACATACTTTAAAAATAAAAAAAAATTTTTTTAATTAAAAATTAACAAAATTAGAGCACAGGAAGACCATCCTAGTTACTTCCTAAGAATTGGTAGGATATAGGATTCCAGCAACCTTTAGAATTCTTAAGTGTGACAAGAATACATTTACATCTAAATTATTTTATATTAGTAAGTAAAAGAATAATTTGCCAGGCCTTTCCATATTTTAAAATGTCAAGTTTGACCCAAGCAACTTCATGAGAGCTAATAAGTTAATAAAATGCTAACAAGCTGTTAAATTATGATGAGATTTCTTAAACACAAATAATGGACTTTATGATTGATACAGCAATGGAAGTAACATTTATTGTAACTGTTATTATCATATTTAAAAACACTTTGACTTGTTTGATTCAAGATTTCTTTTGAATAACCAAGGGGTTCCTGAATGATTAAGCCCTTCTTCAAGTCATGATATACTTAAAATGGATTTATGATTCAATCTGTGAGTTCCTTTCATGGATTCAACCCACCCATCTCTGTAGTTCATTTTCTGCAATTCTCATACCACTGAAAATCCTCCCAACTTGCTATTTCTGGTTCTTCTATTTAATGGATAGACAATCCATTATTTCATTATGATTATCAGATTTTTTTCCTTGTGGTACAGTATCCTTTTTGGTTGTGAAAAATCTCAGCATGTTACAGAAGAATCGTGTATGACTATAAGTGTGTACAATAATACATCACCAAGTTAGCTGAAACTGCCTTATTAAAGCACTCCCTTTCACAATATAGCTTTAAAAGTTTTTATACTGTGTCTTTAGAAGAAAAGTTAATATTTTCTAGGGTTGTGTATAATCTAAGAAAAACATAAAACAGGGAAATGATTGCTGTGTATTTCATTGTGAAATATTATAAAAGATAATTTTACATCCATTGCTTAGCTTGTATTCTAGATATCTGTAGTAGATTATCCTGTTATTTTGTTCAGTTCTGGCACCATTTTTTCTATAAACAATGCACAGTTTTATGAGGCACTAAACTTCCTATTAGTGGAAGAAGAAAAATAGGCTATGTCACCATTTTCTGAAAACTCCTGTAGAGTAGGGTTCATCTGTCTGGCCAGGAGTTTGACTTAAGATCTCTTCCAACTCTAGGGCATCCTATATTACACTGGACTTGGTAGTAGGGTATCTAGATTTTTTTTTCCCAGCTCCCACATTTGTGTCTGGATAGTTATAGCCTTTGAGGATTTTTGTGACCAACTTAAATGAGGATAATATTTTTACTAGCTCAGGATTCTTTTTGGGGAAAAAAAAGTACTTTGTAAACATTAAAGTACTTTAGGGTGGGAGTATCTCTTTAGGATGACTGCGTATTAGAAACTAGTCTAGCTTAAGGTGGTTTTAGAAATGGAACTTTGAACTTGTTGCTTTAAAACCCTAAGGGGGGGAGGCATCTGGGTGGCTCACTGGATTATGAGTCAGGCCTAGAGATGGGAGGTCCTAGGTTCAAATAGGGACTCAGATAATTCCCAGCTGTGTGATCCTGGGCAAGTCACTTAACCCCCATTGCCTAGCCCTTACCACTCTTCTGCCTTGGAACCAATACAGTATTGACTCCAAGACTGAAGATAAGGGTTTTTTAAAAAACAAACCCCCTAAGCAAGTTACACATTAAGTTGGGATTATTTTATTTGTCTACAGTGACCTCTTCTGTGAACATTGGGGAATTTTGGAAAGGACTCTTCATAAAGCCTCTGGTTCATTTACCTTTTAGTTGGGTATAAAACATCTTGACAAGCTACTATCCACAGAGAAGAATTGGGGGAAAAAATTGGTAAAGTAGTGAAATTATGCTAGTTCCTTTAAGTTAGGAATACCTCATTTTACTCTTTGAGTAAACACTAGGAAGTATAATTCTCCTTATGTAACATGGCAGAAATTTAGAAAAAGGATTCACCTAGTATTCCATTTAAATAGAGCTTTCTTTTTAAAAATCAGAACTTCTATAACATATTTGAATATAAATGTTTACTACTTTTTTGCCAAAATGATCTTACTTGAATAATAATATCCTTTACTTTATTCTATTCTTAGAGCCTATGCTTAGCAACAGTTGGGTTTTCTGATAACAAATTACATTTCTGTGATATTTCCAGGGAGCCTAAAATCAAAGTGGTATTCAAATATTGAGATAATTAAATTCATTTGAATTATTTTTAATTTAGTAAATTATACTTTTAAGACACTGCTAAACTCTAGAAATTTTGTTTTTTAAGGATCATAGATCTAGAATTGAGACCAATTCTAGGGCCAGCCAGTCTAACCTTCTGATTTTACAGATGAGGTGCAGGAAACTAACGTGCCTTGTCCAAGGTCACGTAGCTAGTAATTGTTAAAGCCACGATTTGAACTTGGCTTCACTGACTTCAGATTCAGAAATATTTCCACTATACTATGGTACCTCCCAACACCCACAGCCCCTTCCCTTTTCTCTACAACCACACCTTTTTTTAGTAAAGAGGAAAAAGCTAGCTTTAGGCAAAGAAAATATTAGTTATAGAAATTATTTTTGTTCAGTTTTTCGATTGTATCATATTCTTTATGACCCCATTTGGGGTTTTTTGGCAAAGATACTGAACTGCTTTTTTTTTCCTTCTCCAGCTCCTTTTACAGATTAGAAAACTAATATACTAAATTGACTAAGAGTAAGTGTCTATGAGAGTGGATTTGAACTTAGGAAGTGGAATCTTCCTGATTCTAGTCCTGGTACTTTGTCCACTGTACCACCTAGCTGGCCCAGGAAGAATTAGGCTGTGCCTTTAAAAAATAGTACTATTTGGGAGCAGCTGAGTGCCTCAGTGAATTAAGAGTCAGACCTAGAGACAGGAGGTCCAGACACTTCCTAGCTGTGTGACCCTGGGCAAGTCACTTGACCCCCATTGCCTAGCCCTTAGCACTCTTCTGCCTTAGAACCAAAACACAATATTGACAGAAGGTAAGAGTTTTTTAAAAACAAAAATCCCCAGTATTAACAATAATAACAAGTCTATTTTTATTAGCCATATCAGCATTAAAATTTTAAGAACCTCACAAACTATAGATGCCTTTATATATTAGTTGGTAACCATAGCATATAGGTTTACCTTTTTCAGCAGCAGTCTGGGGGAATTGGTGCCTAGTTTGGGCAGTTCAAAAACAAAACTATAAGTGTTAGCCATGCTTTAGGAGGAACTATGGCAAAGGAGCATTGGAAAGGTCTACTTAGTGCTTGGGAAAAGAAAGCTGCCCAAAAAGAAGGCTGGTAAATAGTGAGAGGAAGCAGAGAAGTCAGAAAACAAAATCACCTGTAAAGATTTGAGTAGAGTAGTGGATAAGGAAGGAACAGCAAGCAGGGAGTTTAGACTACTTAGGAAGTTTAACACTAAAGAGGAAGAGAAAAGAGAACTTGACGGGTTAGCAGGAGTCTTGAAACAGTTAACTGGTTTTGTTTAGCATAAGAACCAGAAGCATCCTAGACTAGGAGAAAGGAGCTAGTTAGAAGAGATGATTAAAAGAGCAAGTTCTCTAAGGGACTGAAGCAAAAGGTTTTTGTGTAGAAGGGATTATCCTATAGAAAATATCCTCTTAGGATGGACATTTAGCTCAATTACTATTTTAGTAGCATGCTACTTTTGTGCTAAATACACAGGAAAACCATTCTTACTTGAAAGGGCTGAAATAGCTAGTTAGAGAAGTAAGATAAATCTGAAATCATTTCAGACATTTATTAAATACCTCCTCTGGGCTGAGCAGTTTGGCATTGGCTGAGATATAACAAATAAAATGTTTTCTTGGCAGAGATACTAGAGTGGTTTGCCATTTCCTTCTTGTAGGTAATTTTATAGATGAGCACATTAAGGCAAATAGGGTTAAATGACTTGTCCAGGGCCACACAAACACAGTAGTGTCTGGGGCCAGATTTAAACTTTATCTAGTGCTCTACCTACCTGCCCTATCCAGATCATGAGAGCATGAGAAGAGGAGTAAAATGAGGCTGAAATCATAGTTTGGAACCAGGTCAAGAGCTTTAAAAGCTAAACATAAAAGTTGATGTTGAACCAAGGAATGTCAGGGAGCCACTGGGCCTGATTAAGGAGGGATCTGTGGTGTAATAAACAAATGCATACTTCAGGAAAATTAGTTTTTAGGATTGCCTAGAGTGGAGGGGCCAATCAGGAGGCTGTTACTATAATCAGTGAAGATGGATGATGAGGGTCTGAACTAAAATAGCCACATTAGATATACGAGTAGAGAGAAAGGGCCAGGTTTCAGACCACAAATAGACCACAATTTGTTCAGCCATTCCTCCTTTTCTAAATTTTTGCCACCATAAAGAGGATAGCTGGTAAATATTTTTGTATAAGTCTTTTTTACTTATGATCTCTTTGGGGTACAAACCCAGCAGTGGGGAGTGGTATGGCTGGGTCAAAGGATAGGCATTCTTTTAAAGCCCTTTGTGCATAGTTTCAAGAAATATTCTAAATTTAAAAGGGGGGGGGTATGACTAGACCACATCCTTCAGACTTAATCCATATACATACCTGGATACTCATTAATTTCAGGGAAAACATACATGGTCACAGTTTGTGGATAATGGTGAAAAGTTTAGGCTTGGTATTAAGACATAATAACTACTCTGAAACTTGGTAGTAGGCTATCCTGAATACTTAACTTGGAAGACAGTTGGATGTGAGACAAGCACCAATCAAAAAAAAAACCAAAAGCAAAACATGAAGTCACTATTTGAGCAGATAGGAAATTATGTAGGTACAAGCATAGGAGTCATTTTAGAATCAGGTTTGAAGAGTCCAGGTAGTTAGTGGTAATTCCAGGCTTGGTGTCAAATGCAGCCTTATGACACTTAATAGCTATGTGACCCTGAGCAAGTCACTTACCTTCCATTGCCTTAGCCTCATCTGCAAAATGAGCTCAAGAAGGAAATGGCAGAGCAATACAGTCACTTTGTCAAGAAAACTTCAAATATCATCAGGAAGTTAGAGACTACTGAACAACAACAAAAAGGTTTTCAGAGGGTATTTGAATAGACAGGTGGGCATAGTAGGCTTTAGTATATTAATTACTATGGAAGATTTGAATTAGAAGAGGGACAAAAGGTTATTGTGTGTACAAAGGGAGATAAGATAGTAAGAATGAGGATTAAATAACCCATAAGCTTACTAGTATTCAGACCATATATCTTCTTTGTGAATCTTTAAATTGGTTAATAAGACAACTGAATCATATTTCTTTAAAATGTTCCAACCCTTTGTAAAAAAGGGGCCCAAGTATTTTAAAACTTAGAAAAGGAAGTGTAAACATGCTTTCTCAACAGGTGTAACTTTCAAAAATGCATTAGAAACTTATTGGCATTGTACTTAACAGAGTCAGAAGTAAAAACTACTTTTGAAATAATTATTATGGAAATGTGCCAAAGTAGGACTTTTCATTGTTTACCTTAAGATCTCCTTGGCCTGGTTCTAATGTTAATTGGAACTTTATTCTTTGGTTACCTGACTTTGTTTACAAGCAGAATCAGGGTAGGATGTTCATAGAAAGATAGCTTACAGAAACTTATACAAACAAGATAGAAACAGTTAAGTAGGTTATCTGTATGTGGTACTGAGGCACTTCCCATTCCTATGCTGTTGGGTAGTTATCTTTGTTTTACAGATAAGGAAACTGATGCTCAAGGGTGTAAAGTGACCTCCCCTATAATCAACACAGGATTAAGTATCAGATCAGGGAATCAGAAAACTCAGCTTTGGTCCCATTTCCATTGGACCCATACTGCCTCATTTGGCAATTAAAGACTTAAGGGTCAGACTAAGTAAATCTGCTTCTTTTTCACCAGCTGGACACATTCTGAAATGTGCCACTTGTCTGAGGGTGGTCTGCTTCTAATCTTATCTAGTACACCTTGCCCTTGTTTGGCATAGGGCCAAAGACTGTTGGTGCTATTGCTGCTGTTGTGATCACCTTGGGAATGAAAAGAGACAGAACATGGGAGATAGCTTTTACAGTTTGGGAACCTGAGTTCCTTGAAGGAAGCTGAGGTGAGGAGAATGTGCACTGCAGGAAAAGGGCTGCCTATATGAAATCATCCAGTGTAGGTAATACAGAGAATTTGGAAGACATATGGTCATTTATGATATTACAGAACTTAATGGTCCCTGGTAGAAAGTGAAGTTTAAAAGTAACTTTTTTTCCTGTTTTTTTAATTTGTTTTTTTTTTTTTGCAGTAAGTTATAAGTAGCAGTAACTTTCATTTCTTACCTAGTAGATGAATCCTTATCAGCTTTATCCTCTTATACTGGGCCCAGGCCCTTTCTTGGAGGAAATAACAAGCAAAGGCCAGATAGTATTAAGCTAGCCAAGTCCATGCAGGACATTAGTTTCACTAGAAACTCTTTTACCTTCCTAATTACCCAGGTAAAAACCTTCTCTTTTGCCCATATTGGCAACTACCAAATCCTAATTCTTTCTGTGGAAAGAAGGGAAGTATAGGTGTGAGTTCAAATCCTACTTGATTCTTATCAGCATTTATTTACTTAAACCTCTCAGCTTCTCAGTTTCATTTCCTTATTTATAAAATAAGACCTGTGAGGATCATCCACGTTAGTTTCTAGTATTAATAACTGTGTTGTTTTATTGAAACTTGATCCAATCACAAATCTATATGAATTGCCTAATTCATATTAAAATATCTAAAACCTTTAAAATAGTTGGGAAGTGGTATTTATTTTATTCATCTTATAAAGTTGAAAAACATGCTGAATTCCAAACATTTGGCTTTGTTTTTTCCTTGTTTGTGGGCTAAAAACAGAAGGGAAATTCTTGGGTGTTGGAAGGGAATAAAGATTTAAGGGTGCTGAAAATGGAGAAACCATTCCTCCCCTAAGAGCTTATTATCTAAGGAAACAGGACTAAATGGTTTTCCATATAACATGTTTATTACGTTAAAGGTAATAGTGTAGTGTGTCTTATATGCAGATATTTTTATGCCACAATATGAATATTACTATCAGAATTAATGCCTTTCTATAGAGAATGATAGTATTAATTTAGAATAGCTTTTTAAAGAGGGGGGCTTCCATTTGAAAGATCTGGTTTATAGATTTACTTGCCTCTAATTTTGGTCAAATCAACAAGCATTTCTTAAATTTTGCTATGGGTCAGTTGTGGAGATCAGAATATGGAGCAGGGGTGGAGAAGGGAATATGTTGTAGCAGAAAAGGAAAAACCAGTGCAAAGCCTTGGAGATGGGACAGTGGTACCCAGGAAGCAGTTTGGCAAAATTGCCATATGGTGGTATCCCAGACTAGATGAGAGAGCTGTAATTCCAGCTGTAAAGTCCCGTAAAAATTGAGGTTCCCCACATTTAAAATGAGGATGGTAGTGCTTTTTAAGAAGTCAGGTATGGTCATTGGATTCCTGAGGAAAGGGGATCAATTTTCTAGTCAAAAGGAATATTTGTGCATTAATTGCATGTAATTTTCTTTCCTGTAATATTTTTGTCATAACTGAACTGTCTTTATGATCTTTCAGGTGCTATTAGTGAGTAGCAGTCGATATCCAGATCAATGGATTGTCCCTGGTGGAGGAATGGAGCCTGAGGAAGAGCCAGGTGGTGCTGCAGTAAGAGAAGTGTATGAAGAGGTGAGACTAAATAAACCTCAAAATGTTGTCTTTTTGTGTTTTTTTTAATTGTTTTTCAATGGAGAAGGGGTTTCAGTAAAAGTTAGGGATTGAATTATAGTAGACATATGATTACGGGCAAGTCAAACTGACATTCTCATTCACCTGGGGGAAAAGGGATACCTTGGTTTGTATCACAGTTTTGACTTTTTAAAGTATTTGATAAAATATCTACTAGCTCCACCATATGCTACAACCAAAAAGACCAACAAACACTATTTCATGTCATCAAGGAGAAAGCCAGGTCCCTTCTGTCTATGCATTTTTAAGTGCTACAGAGAGATTTCTTATGTGAATTATTCAGGTTGTTCCTAGAAAGTTAGAGGTTATGATTTTGTTTCCTTGAATGGTACTAATAAGGCTAACCAGTCAAAACTTGCAAGTAAAGTAAAGCTAGTAATTTTTGAAATGTAGCAAATACTGTTTATGAAAAACAAAGGAAATAAGCCATCGATTCCTTTTTTTTTAAAGCAAAAAAGTAACAGCCATATTTAATCACTGCCATCTGATTAAGCATGTCAGTCATAGTCTGGTGAAAGGTTGAATGCAAAGTATCTCAGAATGCATCATAGGTGAAGGGATAACTGAGCCTATTTCATTTTATATAACTTTCATTTTTTATAACTTTAGAATTTATGATGAAATGACTAGATATCTATGACATTTCATTCTAGCCCCGAGAACTGTTATTGACTTTAAATCATTTTGCATTCCACCATATTAACAAATAATGCATGAAGAAATTAAGCATCGAAGTAGTGGGATAAAAATTCTTATTATTTTAAATTATAAGTTTCAATTTATTTGTAGGCTGGTGTCAGAGGAAAATTGGGCAGACTTCTGGGGATATTCGAGGTGAGTTATAAAAATATCACTCTTCAGCTGCTTAATGTTTTAAATTGCTATTTTCCAACTAAACACAAATCATGAGTTCTTCAGGTCTAGTAGCTCATTCTTGGCTGCCACATTGAATAGGTTGTTTCCTGTTGGTAGCCTGGGTTTTTTTTTCTGCAGTACTATAAATATAAGCATATCAAGTACCTACAGAGAAGTGATACACACTCCACCTAATAAACCTTATGGCTTCTGGAAATTCACAGTACATCAGAGACAGCTTCAAAAATGAAATTCATATTGGCTATTCTGTAGCAAATACAAACAAAATTTTTAGCTACAGAAACCAGAAAGTTATTTTTATCACCATAAATTATTATGTTATGTCTTGATACTTTCTGGTATTTCATCCAGCTTAGTCTGGATTCTTCAAAGCTGTGCTAGCAGAGTCATAAACACCAGCAGGTCCTTAGCCAAGCTGGAAAGGCTTCAAGCATGGACAGAACAAATATACCATGTTTCTTTCTGAGGACTACCCAACTGAAGTGCGAAAGGGGTTCCTGATTGATTGGAGCAACACCAACTCTAGAAGACCAAGTTGCTAAAATATAAAAAGAGGAGGAGCACCTACACCCACAATCCTTAAAATAGTTAGAAATGTGTTCTTTGATATTTTTAGGCATAAACCAATAGGATTGGAAGCCACAAAGACAGTAAGCAAATAATCCTAGAGGCACATAACATCCTATACTCCAAGTCATAGAGGCAGTGTGCACAACATCTTTTGGGTGTCAACCACATAGCCCCCAACACTATACATAGTGTATTTTGATATGTAGGGCCAAGGAACTAAGCAATGTCCAGGCTTACTATAATCCCAATGTTTGATTGGTAGGGAAGAGGAGCAAGGGATAAATATTTATGTAACACCTTATCATGTGCCAGGTACTGAACTAAGCATATTAACAAATATCCCATTGATAGTTCTGGGAAACTATTGCATTTCAAGATGGGAGATTTAAGAAGCTGATAGAACATAGTATTTTGGGGAGAATAGGTAGCAGTTACTCAATTTGCTAAAGAAACTAGATCTTGAAGCATATGTTCTCTGACTCATTATCTGGGTAATTGGCTGATTGCCTTTTTAAATATTGGTAGTGTAAAAACCAAGCAAAGCAGGGACTTCATGAATGGGAACACTCCTCTTGTGAAACTGGCTATTATTTCCATAGTTGTTTAATAGGAAACTTGATTAATTATTTGTTGATTTATTAAACTTTTTCTGGACAAAACTGAGAATAAACCTGGTAGCCAGAATGAAATTGTGCTGTTTTATATTGTTTAATTAAAAGCTGTTTCTATTGTTCCTAGTTGCCACAAAAAAGAAAGGTTAACAGTTTTCTCTTTTTAACTATTCAGTCATTTGGCCCAAAGGATCTACTGTTCATGTGCCAGGTTTAGGGACTCTGACCACTTTTCTATATAACAGAGAAACCATTCATGTTTCAATGTCATTTAGGGATTACTGCTCTTATGAGACATAAATAGGTTTCATTGCTAGATTAATTTGGGACCCCTCTGAGAACTTCGTGCTCCCTTCCTCTACCTAATCACATCTCACTCCTTTTGAGACCCTAGTTCTGAATTTCCTAAGCCTTCCCACAAAGGAATGTCTACCTGGCATGTAATTTGTCCTGCTTTTATTATGACATCTTTTCTATAAAACACTTAGCTCTTAAAACATTTTTATATTGTAATTTCCCTGCTGCAACATTTAGCATAATCTCTTACACAGAAAACATACCTTATAACTTGATTTTAGAACATTAATTTTGGCCACTACCCTAAAAGTACACAATGCAACCTCAAAATACTGACGACATTTAACAGTTCCAAGAGAAGAGCGAGCCCCTCTCTTCTAGAGTAAGATTTGGCTGTATCTCTTTTCTCTGAGGACTTTTCATTTGTACATTAGGGATTAAATTAATAGCTACTCTTTAGTTTCCAGCCCGAGATAACTGGTACTTGAGTAATGATATAGCTCCATCTTCTGGTAAAAATCACAAGTTGACTTTTTCTTTTTTGATACTTTAGATTCGTACATCCAATTCAGTATAGTGATGATGTACTAGCAAATTTTTTTTTTGGAGATTTTGTTTTTAGCATTCTCCACTGACATGGCTAAATTCAGTTACTTTGTGGCACTGAATAGAAATATTTTCCATATCTTTTCATAGAAGATTGCTAGATAAAATCACATTAAAAAAAACAAAACTTAAGGATATCCAAGTTGTACTCTTAACTTTGAGATATTGATAGCACCTATTTTATCACTGTGATTTGCTTCCATTGACACAGATTGTGAAAATTTTTTGTGTCCAAAGAATTTGTCACCTGCTCCTCAGACAACTTTCCATCACTTGCTCTCAACCCAGGCACCCTAAGCCTTAACCCATACAGTGATACAAGATTGACACCAAGCCTTAACTAAGTGAAAGGGGATATTTTTGACCAATTGGGGGTTCCCTTCTCTTCCCCCCTTCCCAGCACATCCATCACCCTCTAAACTTTTCTTGCTTTGGGGAGTAGTTAGAAAACCATGGGATAGCCCAAACCGTTTCAGTCATAATAAGTGTTAATTGTATAAAATTTGGAACTAGATTAATAAAATGTTTACAACTAGAAACAAGGGATATGGAGATAGGATTATTTTTTCAGCTAAAATCTAGCCACTTCTGTTGGTTGCTGAATTATACCCAAAAAGCATGCATACAGTTTATGGCACTAAAGATGCCATCTTTAATGGCATCTTCTACCTGTTTTCCTTCTTAAAAAGCATTAGAGCAGTAATTATTGAAAATCTATTTTAAAGGTAGCTTATCCTAAACTGCCCCTCCCACATTTAAAAAGACAAAGCACTCTTATAATGTGCAGTCTCTCCCCTCCCCCCAAAAAAATCCTGCATTAACTAGTTCCAAAAGGGTAGAGACTCACCCTGAATCCATATTATCCACTTCATTGCATCAATTCATACAATTTTCCCCAGGTTTTATTTTTTAAAATAATTCGATTACATGCATAATTATGTTCAGCTATTTTCTGATTAGTTTCCAGTTCTTTGCCTCCACAAAAAGTTGCTCTTTGTTATTATAATAGCCCTTTACAAAATGTTATGATTTTACATTTGCAATGAGAGAATATTGGCTCCACTCTTTTTTATGCATTTTGGATACATTAGAATATATCTTAAAATCTCCATAAATGGTCTTAAAAATTTGGTCCAATAGTGGAAAGATCATTGGCCTTGGAATTTGTTGTAATACCAGCTCATGTGACCTTAGGCCTCAGTTTCCTGGTGAGTTAAAGACCATCAAAAAGTAAGTATATTTATAGAATTAAATGAGTTTACAGCACTGGGTAAAAATTTAAATATAATTGATTTTAATTTTAATGCCCTATTGCTTTGTTAAAATTACTGTTGATAAATAATGCATAATCCTTAAAGCATAGATCTATAGATTAAAATGTAATTCTTTTCATATTCAAGCAGAATCAAGACCGCAAACATCGCACTTACGTTTATGTTCTTACTGTCACTGAAATATTGGAAGACTGGGAAGATTCTGTTAACATAGGTAAATCTTGTAAAAATTGTCTACATTGACATACCCATGAAATAAAAAGTTCCAGAAAATAGTTTGTCTGATCAGATCATGTTAAAAAATTCATGATACTTGTGCAAATTTTGAGAGGATTGAACTGGTCTCAATTTTTTTAGTACTTTATCTCACATCTATGTTCCCAAAGCACATAGTTAATATTTGGAGGTACCTTAGTCAAATCAGCCTAGCATGTAGTTGGCTTAAACATGTACATATATTCAAGAGGGAATCTTTTTATTTTAATAGACAAACATTAATGGCACATTAGCCAAGTAATATCTATAATCAGTAGACATTGTAATTTTAGCAAAAGGTACTGCCAATAAATGTGTCCTTGGGCCTTGCCTTATGAGTCATGTTCTTGCCACCTTCATCTTAGTTTGGATATTTTGATTTCCCAAAGCTAAACAATTTTTATTATTTTTCTACTTTCAAACTTTTCTACTATAGTTAACTGCAAGACAAGGATAGCTTAGTGTTTATTCCCTGTTATAGCAGTAATTTACAGGCCTCAAATCAAACTAAGCCATCAATTAGGAAGCATGAAAAACTCTTGATATTTTCAATGACTTAATAGGGGTATAAAGGATAAGTTGCCTTTGAAATGGAGTTTTAATAGTTATTGTAATTTTTTTTTTTAGGCAGGAAGAGAGAATGGTTTAAGGTTGAAGATGCCATTAAAGTTCTTCAGTGTCATAAACCTGTACATGCTGAGTATTTGGAAAAACTGAAGTTGGGCTGTTCACCAACCAATGGAAATTCTATGGTTCCCACCCTTCCAGACAACAATTCTTTGTATGTAACTTCTGCACAGACTTCGGGGTTGCCATCTACTGTAAGATAAATATTTAGGTGACCATACATGGTCTCACAGGGAGAAAGGCTTCTGGGTTTGACATCAACATGTTTAAACTAACTGAATTGTCATACAGAATGTATTCAGTCAGTTTTCATATTTTTCAGATGCTTTGAAATATTTCCCTTTTTTGTTAACAGTGTAAAATATTTCAGTAAACCAAAGCCATATGGATTTTTTTTAAAGATGCCTTAACTGTGTGCCCTCTCCCTTTCTCCAAATACATTTTTATTTTTGTTTTTCAGACTGTTCTGCATTCTGGTCTTTAATATTGGTTAGTTTCCACAGTAACCTACTGTTGTGGTTTTTTTTTTTTTTAAGTCAAGGGGAGAGATGACTAGGTACTTTCCTTAAAGTATTGACCCACTGAAAGAAAGCCTTCTGTAGTGCTTTTTAGTTGTTAGAGCTACTCATTTCAAAAGATTAAAATGTTCATGGTGCCACTTTGTTTCAGATACATTATAGCCCTCATGATTTCTTTTAATTTAGAGAAAATAGATGTGTATTGAACAGCATTTCTCTACTACCATTAGAGGGTATTGTTATATATACATGTGGTATCTTTCCCCTCAAAGTTTAAATGTTTTCTCCTCCAGTGCCCAGGATGGCTGACATTTCAGTATGAGATGGCACTATTGTATTGCATATACCCTGGAAATATATAAAACAGGCTCATGAAAAACAGCATTCAGATTTCATCCTCATCATCTTTTTTGCTTTATCATCCTTTTGGGCAGAATGCCCTAGCTTAAAGCATCAATTTTTAATGGGGAAAAAAAATCCAAACAATACGTCAATTTCATCACGAACTATCTTTTTAGTTGGTTTGCTTCAATTAATCCACTGCTACCAAAAGCACACTGGCATCAAACTCATACTTTCTGTCATTCCTTTTAGTCCTTGGGAGAGCCTCCTCCCATTATCTTTCCTGGTAAAGCAATAGCCAACAGAATTTAAGATGTCCAGGTACATATGATATATGATGATGGAAAGCTTATCTTATTTTTAGGACCTCTATATATAAACCCCTCAAACAACAACCCTTCCAATTTGGAAAAAGATTACGATTGGGGTTCTTAAGTTCTTTTCAGTCTTAAAATCAACAATCTCATCTAAAATGCAGATGTTTCTTCTGAAACTCCCATGTCAGGTCAGAACTGAGGCTTAAGTACAAAAACCTTTAGTATTTTGAAGAGATTCGGGGTTTAGAATCATTCTATATACATAACATTTAAACATTTGTAAATAGTGAGTATAAAGTGGAAAGTACATATAATTTAAACACTTGTTATTCAGTACACAAATCGTTAACCTACTTTTAAACACAATTGTGTAAAATGCTGCTATAAATTAAATTTGAGTGCTGTTACACTTTTAGGAATTATTGGTGCCACAGTTTGAAATGAGATCTTGTGCCATTCAGATACACCAGATCTTAAGTACAAGTTCTAATTCACGTGAAAATAGGTTTTGGATATGTACTCCTGACTAAAAGAAATGAAGAAAGTAGAATATGAACATTTTTTTTACCACTGTTGGAGAATTTCCTATTCTAAATTATGTAACTTGATTGAGAAATGTCATTATTTCTCTTTGAACAGGAAGTCAAACATCTTTTCAAAAAGCATTCTGGCCAGATCCTTTAAATCCCACAAATTGACTTAGAAAAATCCCATGGACTAGATAGTTTCTCAGAGTAACTTTTAAGTCATTTGAGAAGTTTCTTTGAATTTCAAACAACCAAAAGAAACTGGATTTTATGGATGCAATTTTTGTACATAAAACTACTCCCACTTAACATTCTATGACACTGGGAATTTTTAAAAAAGCTTGTACATGGTATTCTTAGAGGTAATAATGCATGATCTTATTTTGTAACTCAAACTATGTATTTGATAAAAATGTAAAAAATGTACAGTATTGATGTTATCAACTCATAAGAGTTGTTAGCCTATAAATATTTTGTTGTATAATTTTTTGGTTAGAACATTGGCTAGAACATAGAACATTGGGCTTAGTAGTGCCATATCAGGATTCCTTAATGTCATTGTACAGATCTCTTTAGTCTCTATGCAACTTGCAAAGTTCCCTCAATTAGTTTTGATTCCTTCCTACTGCTCTCTCTGTGTAATTTAACAGAACATATTACAATTGTCATATTTCAAAAGTACCTATCGTAATAGGGTTGGCTATTGTTAAATGTTTCAGACTAGGCTAGCAGAATTGCATCTTTAAAACACTTTTAAGATAGCTGGAGACACCTTCTGCCCAAATAGAGATAAGCTTAGTGAAGTGGCCAAATGTTCTCTCATCCTGGTTTTTAAACATAGTTGGCCCGTTGATTTCCTATCCCCTGAATTTATCTTGGAGGGTACAGGAGGCCTACTTATGATTGATTAGAACAGAACTAACTATAGAAGACCATTAGTAATACTGCCTTGTTGGCATTAGCAAAAAGCTCTTCTGCCCCTTTAGTTAAACCACAGGTGGGTGCCATACTCTGAACACTTAAGAACTTGTATGGACCAGGTTTGGGGGTTGCCTAACCATGTGGAATTTTTCAAGAAGTGTTCTGTTGACAACCTTAAAGAAGCAAACTAAGGAAACAAAAGGCTGTAAACATTTTTAATTGCTTTGCATGGTTTTCTTTTGAAGATTGGTGTAAGAATTTTGACTTTTTATATTTGAGATGAAACATCAGAATAAAAATTAAATAAAAGTTGTGTGACTGAGGTACTTGAAAATTCAGAATTTTATATTAATAGCCAATTTACTGGGTTTTTGGCTTATTGGCTCATCAAACATGGTCTAATATATTATTATACACATAGTCAAATTGGGGGCAGGTTCAGAGTGGGAGGCATCTCTGCTCTAAGGTTGGGAATAGAATTACACTAATAAAGACATGCATGTTCTTTACCCCAACCCTTTTTTGTTCTTCAGACTGGCAAAGGTTTGCATTCTCATTTTGTCCAATTTCTCTTGAAACAGAAGTTTGATTTTGAGTTAATTCCCTCAATGGATTGAGAGTCAGGCCAGGTTCAAATCTGACCTCAGACACTTCTCAGCTGTGTGACCCACTTAACCCCCACTTAACTTTCCCCACTCCACTCGGTGGAATTTGGGAAAGTGGACAAAGGAGAGGCACAGCAGCTTTCAGGAACACTCCCTGGGAAAGAAAAGACTTCCCTTTTATAAAATCTTAAAAGATTTTCCCCCTTTTATATAGTTCCACTGGAACCTTAGGGTTGAGTATGTGGCATGTTTAAGTGTGTTTGTAGAGGATCAAGAATCACTCAAAAGATTTTGTATATTATGTCCCATTCCCTCAGTTTTTAATTCTGTGACAACTTATTGCTCACTTAAAGCAAAAAATAAGTGAGGGCAATGGCATCCTCTTACTAACAGTTTTGTTAAAGGAACAGGTGTGTCCTTGCTCATCCAATGATGAGCATCCCACCTTCCAATTTTTATTTATGCCTTTAAAGCCATTTTCTAAGATACTCCTTTCTAATAACCCACTAGAAGGCCCAATAGAAAAGGGAACATGAAACTGCATCCCTGAGTAACATTGCTCCTAGTTCCCAATTAAGTTTTCATCTGGTTTCCCATGTTTGACACCTCTCCTATAAACCTCCAAAATTTGCAACAAGCATCCAAACCAATTTGGGGGGGGAGTTGAGGGGAGAACTGGGGAGCCAAACAAAATGAATCCCTAGTTTGGCCATTTTCCTTGTTTTGGATGCTAAGTTCAGGCATAGACCTCTGATCTTGCAAGTCTTGCCAGGTTTCTCTCTCTCTTCTGACACAGTATTCCTACATTGTGAGGAATGCTCACCAAAAGTTCCTATTCCTCAATTTTTGGATCTCTTAATAGCTTTCTGATTTAGAGCAACTTTTTAAATCCAGCTTTTAGAAGCTTGGATTTCTTCCTTTGAAAACTCAAGTATTTGAGTTTGTACTCTTTGTACTTTGTACTCTGACCATTTACTAAGGAATGGTTCTTCTAAATCCTTAATCAGATGCTTAATGTCCCAGCTTCACTTAGGCAGTATGCTTTTTATTTTATTTTATTATTCAATATGTATATTGAATAGAAGGCTTTAGGAAAATAAATTTGAAGGAAAAAAAATATCTGAGTGGAGAAAACCGAACCAGGAGGCTTTTTATGGCAGTCATGTGGTCTTTTCCCAAGATGGTGGCAGTTTTGGGGGAAAAGAGGGGGTTCACTATGATTCTTTTTTGATCTGAAGATTTCTTTCTCACTTCTCCAGTTCTGTTTACAGAGTGATCTTTGACATCACCAAAACATTGTGTCTTGTCACATGTGCAATATTCTACATGCCTAATAAAAAAGAGGGAGGTGCCTTGAAATTTCATGGGAGGTACATTTATAGTCCTTTAGTCTGAAATGTCATATCCTTCCTGGGTCCAACACATGGCAAATAATGATTTCATCATACAAATTTTAGCAGTATTGTTTCCACTTCCACCAGTGGATTCTGCAATTACTTCGATCTCTGTTGCTGTCTCATATCCTTTTAATTTCCACTGTGGTGGTAAAATTTCCTTTTTATTGTCTAATTCACATCTTTAAATTGTATTCTAGAATCTACTGCCACATAGCTGGTTTCTCATTCTGTGCTAGAATAAAAACTGAGGCAGAGTTCTGGATGGGAAGAGGTCTCTGGGATTCAAGTGCTGTGATGTTAGGCAAGTCCTCTAGGCCTTCATGTGATTGACTTCTGTGCTGAATAGTTTTCCTTTCCTTGCTCGGCTATCAACTCTTGTTTTTCTCAACACTGGTGATAATTCTTATAGACTTGTGAGATCATTTCCCTCTTTGGTAATATTTTATAGAATTTGTTGTTCCTTCACTCCGCTCCCTACCCTCCTTGACTGTAGGCTTTAATTCTTTGAGAAAAGTAGTAAAAGGATACAAATAACCTGATTAGAGGACACCACCGCAAAAGGGGAAGCACATTGGCTTTATCCAAAAATGCTTCTATGCTTTATCTTGGCTTCCCTGCAGGGGAATTTTGCCTGCATTCTTGTTATATTTGTTCTCCACCCCACAACCCTCAGCAGTAAACTAGCACTAGCTGACAAGACACACAAATCTTATATTTGAAAACTTGCACACTTCACAAAGTGATTCTCTGAGTACTCGGAATACAGTCAGCAAAAATCACAAGGTCTCTGATTTTGCTAGAATCCTGGAAAACTAGTATTTTACCCGAAATGACAAAGTAGGAAGAAGTGCAACACTTAAATGCCAATGTTTTATTTGTGTTTTACATTTTGCACATGGTGTTTACAAATAACTTCAAGCAATATGAATATGTTGGAATTTTCAAAGGAGCCAGTGTCATTCCAGCTGAAGAGAGCCGCCTTCTCATTCCCAACAATGTGCTAGTTAGGATACAGTACCAATGGAATCTCTCATGTTTAACTATTCCAATCATGAAATAAGTGGAATGTGCCATTCACATGTTATCATCAAATCTTTCAGACAAAATCTTTCAGTCTCCTTTGAGAGCAAACACATGATTTATTATTGGTTTTCCAGATTTCTTAGACCTTGGAATGGCCAAGTACTGGGAGAGAGAAGGAATAGAATTATACCCTAATGTTGAAATTGAAAACAGTATGCCACCAGAAGCCAACTGAACTGAACTGATGTGTCCAACAGAACATCAAAGAAAGCTAACAAAAATCAGTTTTGTGCCCAGTTCTTATTTCCTCCAGTGGTGCAGATTACCATCCTATGTGCTCTCCTGCTTCACTGCAGAGATGAATGGTTCTATTCATCTTTAAAGTCAGCGAACTTTGATTGGTTTAAGGCAGACTAGCTAGGCAATGGGAGTTAAGTTACTTGCCCAGGGTCACACAGCCAGGCAGTGTCTGTCAGAGGCCAGAAAACCAAATGAGCAAGATGGGGTATAAGGTTAAAATCCCCTTGTTTGGAGTATGGTCCCAGCAGACCATATTCACCAATTGATCAGACGCCAGTAGTGGGTCCCTTGCCTCAATGTGAACCATGAACCAAGATGCTCAAAGAAATTCTGAAGTGAGAGGAAACACCTGCAACGAGGGAAGTGTATTTCCAAGCCTTGTGGTTAATGTGAGGCATGAAACCAGCTCCACCAGCATCAAACCTGGCTTGGGACAGAGGGCCTAAATTCAAATCCTAGATCTGCTGGGGTAACAAATAACATGGTAGAGACTTTGAAAGACTTGGAAACTCTCATCAAAGCAATGACCAGTTAGGCCTGCTGAAGGTTTTGTTCTCCCCTACATTGAGAGGGATGAGGGTAGCTCGGCGAATGGCAAATGATCACCATCTGATTACAAGAAATCGGTGCTCTCAGAATCTTCAGGCTTATCCAATTCAGAGCAAAACTGAAATGTGTACCCGAAATATGGAATGCCAGCAAGAAATTTCATAATCAACAGTCTTCACAGTCAGGCCCACTAACCAAGCATGTCTCCCAGGAATCTGGCCCGAGTCCTGTTATAATAGCTGCTTTTCATCCATTTTAAGCCATCTTTCACCTCCCTCTCCTGCCTTTGCACTTATCTTTCAAATACAGATGCTTCTCTCTGATACAACCTACCTCCTCTTCCAGGCACCTTACATCCTCACGTATCTGATTCAATGATAGTGACACCTCCTTGATTTTCTGTGCCCCTCAATCAATCCTAAAATCCCAGGGACTAGGAATTAGGAAGCATTTCCTAAACCCACTTTAAAGATTGTGAACAAGTTTATTTCCTTTGTATCCCCAGGTTGTGCCTGGAGCATAGTAGCCAAGAAATGTTTATTTAACTTCAATTCAGCTCAAAAAATTTAAAATGTTGATCTTCAATGTTTCTTATAAAAACTTATTTGCAAAATAAGGGGGAGAAGAGTATTGATGGTAAGTCACTTGAAAACCATCTAAGTCTGATTAATCTCTTAGCATCACTGGGTATAGTTCCTCATCTAAAATATAGATAATACCTGTAGTAATTACCTCACAGGGTTTTTGTGAATATTACACAAGCATTTACTCCCAAAAAGATCAAAGAAAAAAAGATCTTGTGTATAAAAATATTTATCCTAGTTCTCTGTAGACTAATGAGATGCTCATCTATTGGGGAATTACTGAACAAAAGTTATGAAAAGGATGGTTTTCGAGAAAACTAGGAAGATCTATATGAACTGATGCAGAGTGAGTAAGCAGAACGAGAACAATTTGTATGACAGAAAACATTGAAGGACAGAATGAAGCATCTTCCTGAAAGAGGAAGACAGGCTCAAGATGTAGAAAGATGTCTTGTTTCATTTAAGCACACATATTAAGGTTTTTCTTTGGGAGAAAGCGTAGGAAGAAAAATATAAATTTATTATATTATTTGGAATTAAAGATTAAATGAAGATGCCAATTCTAAGTAAACTCTAAAGTAGGGGTCCCCAAACTTTTTACACAGTGAACCAGTTCACTGTCCCTTGGACTGCTGGAGGGCTGGACTATAAAAAAAACTGAACAAATCTGTATACAGCTGTCTGGGATAGTGGAAGCTGCAGCACTGGCTGTAATGGGCCTGTCACACCTTGCACAGGCCCAGCACTGCCACCACTATACAGGGCAGCAGCATACACAGTGCGGAATCCCCTCCCCCAGATCACCCCTCACTATGCTGAGGTGCAGCCACATAATCCTTTGCGAGGCACCTCATTCTCGCTCACTCTCAGAACAAGGCGCCACGAAAAGGATGTCATCGGAAGTAGTACTGAACGTGACACTGTTGCAGCAGCAACACATGAAAGAAGTGCCCCTTCCAGAAGTACGGTGGGGCCTCAGGGGCCCACATGTGGTCCGCAATGGGCGGAAGTTTGGGGACCCCAGCGCTAAAGAGTTAATTATATATCAGTCGATGGCAGATTTTGCCTTATTTCCTTATCAATAAAGAAATTAAGCTGAATGACTGCAATCCATTCCAGCAATTTCTAAAGTAATCCTTTTTCATCAGTAATGACAAAACCAGTAAATATAAATCACCAGTTAGGGCCCCTGATGTACAATAGGAGAAGAATGCCAAGACTTGACTGAAAACATGTTGGGACCAAGTTTTAGCAGCTAGGTGAACAGAGTAAGGCCTAAAGACAGGAAGTCCTGAATTCAAATGTGACTCTCAACACTTACGTCATTTAATCCCAATTGCCCAAACGTACCATTTTTTATCTTGGAACCAGCTACTTAGTATCAAATCTAAATCTCCAAGACAAGATTCTGAAAGAACAGGAAAAAGATCAGGATGAAGGCAGCCAAGACATTAGTGCCTCCTTTCTTCACCTGTTAAATCTCTAGAAAATTGGTCTATGCATACATTATAGACTTGATAAAAATGAAAGTCAAGTAATGACAAAACCACATTTTGATAAAAGATGTTTCATGTTTAATCTCAAAGAATAATTGTGCTTATTTCATGCCAAGCACGGCAAGTATTAATGTAGACAAATAAACAATGCCTGCCCTCACTAGGTACCCAAATAAAGGTACTGAGGAATTAGGAATGGGGCACTTAAGTCAAAGTCTGGGAGCCAGAGGTGGTGAGGAAGGAGAGCATTCCAAATTCCTTACAAGGTACAGATGAGATAGTGTCTCATTTGAGGACCAGGATGTCTAGAATGTACAAGACTGAAAAGAGTTAAGTTGGAGCCAGTAATGAAAGGCATTAAATGACAAGAATTGGTATTTTATTCTACAAGTAATAGAGACTCCAAAGATTCAAAGGTGGTGTCTGCTACGTATTAAATGTGATTCACTGAGTACTGACCCACTATTATATTTCTTGGCTAGTACTGATTTTAGGAGTCTGAAATCTGGTATAGCTATGCCATCTTCATTCTCCCTGTCTCCCCCCCCCCCCCATTTGTTCTTCAAGTTCTTGAAATAATTTTTAGGTAGTTTTGATTAGTATGGCACCTAATGGGTAGATTATTTTAGGTATCACCATGTCATTTTTATTATATTGGCTCAGTCCATCCAAGGACAATATTTTTCTGATTGTTTAGGTCCAACACTACTTGTGGAAAATTTTGTACTGCTGTTTATATATTGTACCGTCTAGAGTTATTCTGAATGGAATTTCCTTTTCTATCTCTTGCTTTGGGGACTTGGTTGGTGGTAAATAGAAATGCTGATGGTTTATTTTGTATCCTGACTTTGCTAAAGTTGTTAATTATTTGTTAGTCTACCTAGGGAAGCATCCAGAAAACTATCATATCATTTGCAGAATGGAAACTTTTGTTAACTCATTTCCTATTATTCTTTCCATTTCTTTTTCTGCTCATATTGCTATAGCTAGCATTTCTAGTAGTGGTGATAATGGTCCTCCTTGCTTAACAAATTCTTGTCTTAGTGGGAAAGTATGTTTATCCTCATTACAGAATGCTTGCAGATATACCATTTATTACTTTATAATAAGTTTCATTTATTCACTGTTTTCATAAGGAATGGTTGTTTCTTTTTTTTAATCAAAAGCCTTTTCTGTATCTATTGAAAGAAACACATGGTTTCTATAGCTCTGGTTATTGATGTGCTCAATTATGCTGATGGTTTTCTTAATAACCATCCCTACATTCCTGGTATAAACCCCACCTGATAATGGTGTATGAGCCTTGTGTTAGAATGCTGTAATTTCATTTAAAATTTTTATCAACGTTCATTAGGATAATTGTTTCCCCTAAATACTAACATCAAACAAGACATATACATGCCACCTCCTGCACTGACATCATCACAGAGCATTCCTTATTCTAAGTGAAGACTCCCCACAATCTGGCTCGAGTTTACTGGCCTAACACTACATCGCCTCATTCCCTTCGAGTAGCTGTTTCAGCCAAACAGGCCGCAAACTGAGCATGCCATCTCCTTCCATCCTATACACAAGCATGCAATGAACTTGCCTCTTCCTCCTAAATTCCTTCCTTCTTTTGAATGCCACCTCAGTAACACTTCTTATAAGGAGGCCTTCCTCCTTGAATCCCACTAGTTGTTAGAATGTTTTCCCTCTTCAATTCATCTCATATTTACTTACTAGTTTGTCTGCATCCTCACAGTAGAAACTCCTTGAGGAAAATATTTTCTCCTTTGTATGGCCAGCATTTAACAAATGTCTTTTACATTGGAGGTGCTTAATACATGCTTATTGTTTTAATTTCACAGAGGACACTGTACTGATTCTGTCAAGTTAGAAAGCCTCATCAGTGAAATCCAACATCATTTGACAGACTGGCCTAACCACTCACAATGGAAAGTGATGGAAATGCTTATTTCTCAGATTACAACTTGCTTCTCAGCAAATTGACCCATCAGCATAGATTACCTTGGCCTGGCCCTGCAGACAATGAACAAGAGACCAGGCTGGATAACATTTTGGGAATTGTAGGATGCTTTCAAAGACCAAAGTTGGTCCGTGTTACATAAAAGATGATTCCCCCCACCCCCACGACCTTGTACAGCTGCCTCATAATCACCTCAGAAAATCAAACTCTAGGCAGCATATTAACTTTAATGACAATCCCAATATGGCAGAAACTAAGGCACACATGCCTGGGAAAGATGGTGGTTAATTTGCAATGGAGTGATCATCACAGTTAAGACACTGGCAACCAAGAAATAAATACAAAGCGAACAAGAAGGCAATGCCCCCCATCATGGGTAGGAATTTTATTAAGAATCTGCAGAAAGTCATGGACAAGAATTGCAAAGGTAAATAGGGCTGGAAGGTGCTGCAATCTGCCCCAGTGAATGGATCTTAGATATAGAAGACACGATAGCACATGGCCTAATTCACACCAATGAGGTCTAATTTTTAGGTCTAAGATTCATTTTTAATCCCTCACCTTCCATCTTAGAATCAAAACTGTGTACTGGTTCCAAGGCAGAAGAGCAGTAAGGGCTAGGCAATGGGGGTTAAGTGACTTTCCCAGGGTCACACAGCTAAGATTCATATCTGGTACTGAAACCATGATCATATAGGATAGAAGTAAAGAAAGATTTTGGAGAGGTTGCCCTGGGATGTAAGCACAAGAGGAAACAGATAACGAAGAATACCCACATATGCTTTGGGGTCAGGACTCTTTACCTTTTTATTCTCAGTCTAGGGAAGCCTAGGCCCTTTCTTAAATTAGTATCATGTAAAGATATAAAATTAAATGGGAAAACAATTTCTTTGAAATGCAGTAATCAAAATAGTTAAAACAAGTCCAAAGGGATCTCAGATTAAGAATCCCTGCTAGGGCTTGAGCTTCCTGACATGTACATTATTAGTCTTTCTAAAGGAAGTAATTTTATATCAACACTTTTGGATATGCAGAAAGCAGTCCCAAAATTACCAGAGAAGTCAGCCTGTTGAGGCACATTCCTGTAATAGCATGGCTAGTAGGATCCTCACAAACAGCCCAAGGAGACCTGAAAATCTTTCTGAAGTAAACATATTTTCTCTAATTTACAAACTGAGGGCAAAATCCCAAGCACTGAGGTGACTTTTCCATCAATATTTAAGTGCCTTAAAAAAAAAGTCCCCAAAATAGCACTCAAAATTATTTTGCAATAATAACTAATCTAATTGACTAATTTCTCTCCATTTGGGGTATATTTTCTTCTTTTTTTTTTTTAACCCCATACCTTCCATCTTAGAATCAATACTGTGTATGGATTCCAAGGTAGAAGAACAGTAAGGACTAGGCAATGGGGATTAAGTGACTTGCCCAGGGTCACACAGCTAGGAAGTATCTGAGGGCAGATTTCAACCCATAACTTCCTGTCTCTAGACCTGGCCACCATCCATTGAGCCACCCAGCCGCCCCCTATAGCTTTTCTTCTAATGTAAATGCAAGTAGGGCCAGAGAGGTAAGAGATATCTTGAAGCTAACTGAATATATCATTATGAGGCACATAAAAATAAGCTCAACTTATCCCTTTACCTATAGGCTTCTTAATGACAATCATAATTAAGCTGATAATTAGCACATTAACAACAAAAACTACTCCAATAAAATTCTAGCTGGTCTGATCAAAACAAGTAGCTGATCCCTTTACAACAAAATTGATCCCTGAGGTATTTGGTATAATGCAAATGTCTTTCTCACTCTTGTCCATAAGCATCACTTATCATCAAATCTCTGCCATCTCAAACAGTTGATCCACTAAAAGTATCTCAAGATGACAAATTTAAAGAGATATCCATTATTGCCAATGAAATAAAAGGCAGGTGGCATTCATTTAAAAGAGTAAGGAAACAAAATAATTTAGCATGTGATTCCAAGTCATTTGGTTCTTAAAATATTGTGCTAAACCATTTTTAAAAAATGCACTGTAAACAATATAGCTGTTCAGGAAAAGTCATATGTGTTATCTGAAGCATTATGATTTAAAAAGCTTTTCAATAAGTGAAAAATTCAAAGATGTTAATTCACTGGGCTACAGTAAGCCATTTTGGATTACAGATGTGGCCTATTCCAAAACCTGGGGAATTGTTCAGATATAATTGAGAAAGAAGTGCCCCTTCAGTAACTAAGTCAATGAATGCCCCATAGGAGGAATTAAAGGGGAAGAGGACTAATGAAATCCAAAGACTTTTTTTCAAAAACAAAAGCCTAGCAATTGAATAGGCATTTTCTTTAGCTGTTGCTCTTAGAGGAGATTGTGGCAGAGAAGTAATGAATCCAAGAAATGACTGGCTATGTTCTTCTGTCAACTGAAATGGGATCCCTTAATCACCATCATGTACATAACCTGAGCCACAAAGTGCCCATATCCACCCTTAAAAAAATGTCAACCAGTCGCATATGTAAATAAGAACCATCTATGTATTAAAGACATCAAGAGAGGAAAAAGCTAAAATTCATGTCAGCAATGATTCCACACAACCTGCTTGCTAGAAAAGTAGTTCAGCTTGAGAAATGCAACTGTACCAGCCTTGAAGCCATTGGGTCTGTTTCAAATTTACAGTAAAAAGAGGCAACACTGACAGCAAATTTTCAACTTAACGTTTGTGAGGCAGTTAATAACAACCCACTATTGACATGGCCCTACATAAGTTAACTGAGTAACAACTGTGAACTACTGATAAAAGATTATGTAAAATTCCAAAGGAAATTCCAGGAACTGTTTCAAAAGAACTTGGTAAAACTGTTAGAATATTTCTTATGTAGATTGGTTTCTATAATTTACAGCCAGAGCTGCCTAAAGGACTGAGAGGCTACAATTTTCTCATTGTTCCTGAACATGTGTTCTTGACCTCAAAGTCTCATCCTCTTTTATGCATGAGGAAGCAAGGCTGAGATAAGTTGTGACACAAACTAAATGGAAGAGATGGGACTTGAATTTGGGTAAATTGGGTTCCAAGTGAGGTACACTTGGTTTCCACTTGAGGCTTCTTTTTCACAAAGGTTTTGTTTCTCCTGAAACTAAAAACTAATTGAGAAGTGGAAGTCAAATATAAATAGCAAAATAGCAGATTTCTTTTCCCCTCCATCTAAAACAATTAAAAGCATGCAACCAATTTTTGTGACATAAATAATTGACCCAATTTAATATGCCATTTATTTTGAATATTCTGGTTTGAACTTGTATCTAGTCAAACTAATATTCAGAATAAACTCAAGTTTGAGTCCTCGGTAGTGCTGAATGACCCGGCCAAAGATTAGCACAAAGAAGAAAGGTTTATATGCCATGTCCTTGCCAAAAGAAGACTACAAACTTCCCAGGTATGAACCCCATGGTACGCTATAAAAAGATTTTCCTTATCCTAAAACTGAGCTTACCCATTAGATTCTTCCAGAGCTAGTTCAAATAATAATGGAGTATACATGGAGTATAAAGGATCAAACTGTAGCTCCTTAGGGGGAATAAACAGAAGCTTCTGTTTCATTCCCAGTTAACATAGAAAACGGCATTCTAAGAATAATGGAAAAAAATGCTTCACTGAGCTTGTTGGGCTGAGATTTGACTTATTTTTATTTGATCATTTCCGGCACTGCAAAGGTGAAAATTCCTTTTAAGATAGGTCTTAAAGCTATCTGATTATATAGAGACTCATCTGAAAGTCATATGTTTACCTTTCATGATGCATGTTTGGTACATATCTGTTTCTCTTGGAAAATTATCAGTTTTCCAAGAGGAATAGGTTTTCCTAGGTTGTCATCCATCACATATGTAAATGTTAGTTGATAGAAGGGTTTACAGAAACTAATTATGGATTAAATTTCAACATATGTTAGCATGCAAGGCATTTTGAGGTTTACCAGTTACCAGTCATCAAAAGCATTTGTATGTTGAAAATGTAATTTTAATAGATAATTCTTCATCTTACATAGGAGCACAATAAAATACACCACATTCTGAAGAAACTCCAGATGATACGAGATAAGAGTGGGGGAAAATTCAGATGGGCTACATAACCATCACCTTGAACTGCAAGAGACAAAGGTTCCACCTGCAAATTAACATGAACATAACTCAGACTGACTGGCCATATGATTGGCTTAAAAATAAAAATAAATCAAATATGCAGAGAAAAGGATAGGACAACTGAAAAAAAAATCATGGGAAATCAAAATAAAGAAGGAAAAAAAGGGCTCCTTTATGAAATACCTAGAGGGACCACCAGGAAATGATTATGCAAGAACTCTAAAGACTGATTATATTTTGCTAAAAACAGGGCTTTCAAATGAAGAAACCTTTATAATAGTCAATTTAGCTGGCCAACATTTTGTTCATCTGGTTTGTAGATAAAGATTGTAATAAATGGCTTAGCAGATATCGAATAATTAGCAAATCTATCATTGTTGTCCTATAAAATATAAAAGATTGTGTATTAAATTCAGACAAACTGGGAATAAAGAAAATAATGTCAATATCAATGCCAAGCATGATGTGGCACAAAAGTTACACATGTGCCAATCACAACTGCTGCTTGCGATCAGTCTTTCCCTGGATGGTAATTTTTTAACATTCTAGGTTCTAGATACCAATCGTCATATAACTGACCAGATAGTGATAATTCTTTACTCTTTAAGCTTATTTTAATTAACTTGTCAGTCACTGAAGATATTTCTTTATTCTCAGGGTCAACTTATGAGGACTCATTTAGCAGCATTTTATCACTTATCTGCATCAATGAAAAGAAATTGGCAAAGTCCATGTCTTACTAACTACTTAATGTCAGATGGTAAAGACCCAAACATAAAACGTTCTAGACTAGCTTTAATCTTCAAATGCGATTGTCACATCAGGGAAATGAAATAAACACAGCAAAATAAACTGTACAAAGGCAAAGTCGAATAACAAAAAATATTTTACTAAAACATAAGATTTACAGAAGTTTCCAGACAAGCCATACAAAATGGTCACAAGCTTTTCTTGAAGGGAAGTTTCTACACTTGACAGCAGAATCACGATATTAGTGAGGGCTGTGATGTTTAATGTTCCCATTTTTGTTCAAACAACCAAGCTTGTCCATCTACAGCGTCTAAGGAGTTAGACTTGGCTAGAGGGCATATTCTAAAGTACAACTGGTTAGCTGCTTTAACCAACGCAATTAGCATCACCATAAAAAGGGAAAAGGAGCCCACAAAATTGGAAGGAAAAAAGACACACCCCTGCAGCTAACCGACAACTACTTTCATTCACAGTGCTTATACTTAAACCATGATGGGAGAAATGAATAAAAGCAGAGCTGGGCTGCTACTGCTTTTAAACAATTCACAACAATCCAGATGATACTTCTAGCCTCTGCTCATGCGTTACAACAGTGAATCAGGACAAGACATAGATTTGCTAATGTGCATTTAATCACCAAAGGACTGAAGATGGTCTGGGTTTTTATTCTGTAATGTTTCTAAGACTGTGTCCATTAAATGCAAACAAAAAAGGAAGAGGTCTTGGCAGAACAGGAGAAGTGATGCACACTTGATGTTGAGATTGAATTTAAATATTATTCATGGCATATAGCCTAGTCCATGCTCTGGCTGTAAAGAAAAAACAAACACGCAATCATAGATTACTTAGTTCGATATACTATTTTCCATCAAACAACTTTAAATAGGAGAAGTACTTTAGTCGAAGTTGAAAATCTGAAATTCACATTTAAACATAAATTGTATTTCATAAGTAGATGAGTACTTTCTATAAACTGAACAGGGTTTTGGATACAGAACACTCTGAAACATTTATAACACGACCCAAATGGTTAGCACTCAAATACTTGTGGAAAGACACCCAATTTAGAGGCCAAATGCACTTGAAAATAAGTTGTTCTTTTTTTGTAATTAAAATTCTTACCTTCCGTCTTGAAATCAATACTCTGTATTGGTTCCAAGGCAGAAGAGTGGTAAGGGCTACGCAATGGGGGTCAAGTGACTTGCCCAGGGTCACACAGCTGGGAAGTGTCTAAGGCCAGATTTGAACTGAGGACTTCCTGTCTCTAGGTCTGACTCAATCCACTGAGCTACCCAGCTCCCCTGAAAATAAGTTTTAAGTAAACACTTGGTTGTATTAGGATGTTGTTGCATCAAATGTGCACGTATAAGTAGGCCACCAAATATGCTCAGAAGGTTGTTTGATGGTCTGTTTTGGTGTGACAAGACGTGATCCATGCTAACGTAAAGTCCAGAATGTGTGACTCAATACAATTTCATATGGCCATTACCTGTTTCTATGGCTTGGGCTTCATTGGTCTTCCACTGCTCGGCTACATCATTTGCTAATGGATCGTCTGGATTGGGAGCACTTAACAAAGCTTGGATTGAAAGCAGCACTGTACGGATCTGCAATGCTGGAGACCATTTATCTAAGGAGACATTGGTTCGAATGGATTATAAAAACATAAAGAGTAGCCTAGCAATATTCATGCACTTTCCTCCCTCAGATCTAGACATAAACCAAATCAAGTTAAGATTGTTAAAGAAAAGATACATATGCCACACTTAAGAGAAAAGAAGAAATGTTAATACTAGATAAGAATGCCACTTACCTTTCAAAATATCTAAACATATTCTTCCCAACTTGTCTACATTAGGGTGATAAATTTTGGTCATGAAACGTACTTTAGGAGCTGCCATTGGATATTCTTCTGGAAGAAATAGTTCAAGTTTAAAAGTCCCTCCCTCAAAGGGGGAATCCTGTGGGCCTGCAATGACCACATGAAAATAACGTGCGTTGCTTTCATCTGGTTCTGCTTTTATCCCAGGAACTGGTTCTGCCAGCAAACGCTGGGTTTCCTAAGAAAGAAAAAACACACAAAAAATGTTTAATAAATGTAATTTCATTGGGCACACAAAAAAAAAAATCAAATCCTTTCTACAGAATATTATGTGAAAGCAATTCAGGAGAATTGCTATTATTTAGGTACAAACTATAAAATTCATTAGTTGTATTCCTTAAACATAAAGCTTTTCTAATATTGGAATGTAACAGCACAATTAACTAAAATGTATGAGAGTCTGGATGGGACCACAGAGACATCTAACATGTTTGAAAAATTTATCCCAGCTCCATACACATGTATGTAAAATTAACAAACTGATCACAAATAGCTTACAATCAAAAAGGTGAAAAGGCACAAAATCACTCTATATGAATACTTTTTTTAATGTCTAAAGAACCAAAGGATAAGAGCTCTACACAAATACCAATACATTGACACAGTAGAAGCAAGTAGTTTTTTTAAGGCTATTCAGAGATTCCCTTCTTAAACACAATGCTAATGAAGAAATCAAAGTTATCTAGTCACATGAAAAAATGCTCTGAATCACTTCTGATTAGAGAAATGCAAATGAAAACAAGTCAGAGATGCAACCTCACACCTATCAGATTGACTAAGATGAGAAAAGGAAAATGATAAATGTTGGAGGGTAGGAGGGAAAAATGAGACACTAATGCACTGTTGGTGGAGTTTTGAATTGCTCCCAACATTCTGGAGAGCAATTTGGAACTATGCCAAAAGGGCTACAAAATTGTGCATATCCTGTGATCCAATTATACTAGATTTATATAGACTACTAAGTCTGTACTCCAAAAGAAATGCTTTTAAAAAAGGAAAAGAACCTATATATATGAAAATACTTTTTGTGGTGGCATACAAATGGAAATCAAGGAGAACATTGTAACAGCAATACAAAGATCCAAGACAATTCTGAAGAAGGACTAGGAAGATGAAAATTGCTGTCTAACCCCAAATAACTGATGGAATCTGAATGCAGATTGAAGTTTTGTTGTTGTTGTTGTTGTTATTTTTTAACTTTTTTGCAATTTGACTAACATGGAAATGTTCTGCATGACCCTACATGTATGGTCAATATTAAACTGTTTGCCTTCTCAAGGAGGAGGGAAGGGAGAGAAATGGAGGGAATTAGGAACTCAGAAATGTTTTAAAAATAAATTTTTGTTTACATATAATTGAGAAATAATAAAAACAAACAAGTTGTGGTACATGATAGTGATGGAATACTATTGTGTTAAAAGAAATGATATGGGAGACAGTGTCAGAAAAGCCTGGGAAGACTTTTATGGATGGATGAAAAGTGAGGTGAGCAGAATCAATACATAGTAAAACCAAAACTGTAATGATAATAAACTGGGAAAAGCTTGGCTACTCAGATCAAGACAACATTTCAAAACAATTCCAAAGGACTCTCAATGAAAAATACTATACACTTCCAGATAAAGAATTGTGAGTACAAACTGAAGAATAATTTTATTGCTTTATTTTTCTTCTCTTCATGACATGGCTAACATGGAAATATTTTGAATGATTTCATATCTATAATAGGTATCATATTGCTTGGGGGGGAGGAGGGGCTAGAGAGAAGGAAAGAATTTGGAACTCTATGAAGAATTTTTAAGTCAGTCATGCCCAGTATATCTCACCACTAGCAATGCTCCCTTTTATAATAAAATAAACCCCTAAGGGACACAGTGACATGGTAAATCTCACGTTCTATATACCTATAGTTGTTCATCTCTCTAGCTAGGGAAATTTATCCAGTTTTTATCTGCTCTCTGAGACTATGATTTTTTGTTCTGCTAGTTCTTCATCAATGTAGGCAAGTATTCCCATCTGCTTATATTTCTCATCTTAAAGTACAATAACCCATTACATTCCTATATTACAATTAGTTAAACAATTCCCTAATAGATACCAACTTCCCCAATTTATAGATTAGGAAAACTGTGGCCAAGAAGTGACTTGCCCACAGTCATAGTTAATGGCACAGCTGAGTGTCAAAGGATGCCTCAAGCTCTACTTCAGAACTCTTCTCACTTACTTTGCTGCAATCGACCCTTTACAAAGTGACCAAATTAAGCCTTCTTTATGCAAAGATCAGTTCCTATCACTGATCTACTCAAAACTCTTCAATTGTTCCCGACAATCTTAATGAATTCTTTTAATCCTTTTCTCCTCCAACATACTTGCAAACTAGACTTGCCTTACCCTCAATTCTTGTCTTTGTGCCTTCTGTTCAAATTGCTCTTTTTGACTTCAGAATCTTCTTCCCTACCATAGACCATTCTGTGGCAATGCCACTCAAGTTTCTAAAGTCTCATTCAAATGAGGCCTCTTACATAACTGTTTCCTATCCTCTCTTCTACATCTTTATCTTGTGTATGTGCAATAATATCCACCAGATTGGGCTAGTAGAGGGCAAGGGTAAGATCTAAATTTTATTCTTTTTCTCCCCCAACCGTCCAGGTCAGTCCATAGTAAACGTTTAATGAATTGCCTTTCCATTTGCACAGTGCTGTGCTCAGAGAGATACTTAATAGACAGACTAATATTTGCTGAGGAATCACCTGGGATAACCACTGCTGACATACTCAGCATCCAAACATAATAATGCATATACAGGGTAAATGGTTACTACTACTACTACTTCCCAGAAAATTCCCATAGTAAAAGGGGAAGGGGACTGAAGACAGTATATATAAAGTGAATAAGAGAATCCTTCCTTTCCGTACTAGTCAACTATTTCACCCTTAAAAAGACATCAAGTTTACAAGTTTCTTTTTCTTTCTGCCATCATTTTTCATTAAATTTGTCATTTTTAATTTTCCCCCATTATTGCACAATTTATGTTTACTCCCCCATCCAGGAGTTGACAAGCAACTCCACAGGGGTAAATTTAAAAAATCACTCAAACCCACTTAAACATTATTCATTTTTTGTAAAAGAGTAATCCTTTAAAACCAAGACTCCAAATCACATATGCCCATATAAACATGTGATAAATCATGTGTTTTCTTCTGGATTTCTACTCCCACAGTTCTTTCTCTAGATGTAGTTAGCATTCTTTTTCATAAATCCCTCAGAAGTGTGCTTTTTCTAACAAAGTCAATTATCTTTAATTGGCCTACAATGTTAGTTTCTGTGTATCTCCTGGTTCTGCTTATTTCACTCCACATTAGTTCATGGAAGTCTTTCCAGTTCTTATAGAAATCCATCAATTCATCATTCCTTATAGCACAATAGTAATCCATCACTACCATATACCACAATTTGTTCAGACATTTTCCAATGTTTTGCTACCACAAAAAGTGTAGGTATCAATATTTTTGAACAAACAGATCCCTGCTCAGATATTTTTTCCCTATTTGGGATATAAACCCAGTAGTGGTATTATTGGGTCAAAGGGTAGGCATTCTTTAAAAGCCCTTTGGGCAGGATTCCAAATTGCCCTCCAGAATGGTTAGAACAATTCACAACTCCACCAACAATGCATTAGTATCCCAACTTTGCCACACACCCTCCAACATTATTTTCCTTTACTGTCATATTGGCCAATCTGATACCTCAGCATTTCTTTAATCAGGAGGGATTTAGAATATTTTTTCACGACTATTGATAGTTTTGATTTCTTCATCTGAAAACTGCTTATTCATATTCCTTGACCATTTGTCAATTGGGGAGTATTTGATTTCTTATCAATTTGACTTAGTTAGTTCTTTGTGTATTTGAGGATTAGACTTTGTCAGAGAAATGTTATTAAAAAATTTTCCCAATTTGTTGCTTCCCTTCTAATTTTGGTTGCACAAAAACTCTTTTTAAATTTTTCCTGTCTCCATAGATCTGACAGGTAGACTATTCCATGTTTCCCTAATTTGCTTATAATATCACTCTATGTTTAGGTCATATACCCATTTTGAACTTATTTTGGTATAGAGTGAAATATTAATGTGAACCTAATTTTTTCTGCCATCAATTTAGATAATTAAACGCAAAGCTTTCTTAATTCAATATCTTTTGGGGGCAGGAATCACTTAACTAGGAAACCAGTGAGATTAAACAACATAGAAAATTAAAAAAAGGAAGGATACTGGTGAACAATGGGTCACAATGACTAGTCATATCCATCTCAAGGCTCAGTATTCACCAATATTTGTTTTCTTTGCCAGATACCCACAGAACATCTTAATCACTGAGAACTAGAATTGGATATGTTTGTGGGGGGATCAGGAGAGAGTGGCCTTTATGCAGAATCTTACTGTAAACAAGATAAAGCAAAAGGATGCTGGCTTGGAACTATTGTTTTGAAAGCTATGAGGAAGGAGAGGAAAGAAAAGCGAGGGGGAGCATGACTTTACTATTTCTTATAAATGGATGTACAAAAATACACACCATAAACATGGAAGTGGGCAAGTAGAAGGCCAATGAATGGCCCTCGCTATTATCTGTATAAGGCAAGGGGAATTAAAAACAGTCACCCATTTCCTGTGAAGGGATCATTTCAGCCTTTGTACTTTTAACTCCAGTGCTTAGCATAGGGATCAATTACATGGAAAGTATTTGCTGACCATATTAATAAGCAACCGACAAAAATCATATGATTATCTCAATAGATGCAGAAAAAGCCTTTGATAAAATACAACACCCATTCCTACTGATAACACTAGAAAGCATAGGAATAGAAGGGCCTTTCCTACAAATAATAGACAGTATATATCTAAAACCATCAGCAAACATCATCTGCAATGGGGATAAACTAGTGAAACAAGGATGCCCATTATCACCTCTATTATTTAACATTGTACTAGAAACAGTAGCTGTAGCAATTAGAGAAGAAAAAGAAATTGAACGTATTAAAATTGGCAATGAGGAGACTAAGTTATCTCTCTTTGCAGATGATATATGATGGTTTACTTAATCAACAATTTTAGCAGAGTTGCAGGATACCAAATAAACCCGCTTAAGTCAGCAGCATTTCTATATATCTCCAACCCATTTCAGCAGCAAGAACTAGAAAGAGAAATTCCACTGAAAATCACCCTAGACCATAAAAAATACTTAGGAATCTATCTGCCGAGACAAACACAGGGACTATATGAACACAACTACAAAACACTCTCCACACAATTAAAACTAGATCTAAACAATTGGAAAAACATTGATTGCTCATGGGTGGGACGAGCTAACATAATAAAAATGACAATCGTACCCAAATTAATTTACTTATTTAGTGCCAAACTCATTGAACTACCAGAAAACTTTTTTTTTACCGAATTAGAAAAAACCATAACAAAGTTCATTTGGAAGAACAAAAGATCATGGATATCCGGGGAAATCATGAAAAAAAAATGCAAAGGAAGGAGGCCTTGCAGTCCCAGATCTCAAAGTATACTATAAAGCAGTGGTCATCAAAACAATTTGGTACTAGCTAAGAGACAGAAAGGAGGATCAGTGGAATAGACTTGGGGTAAATGACCTCAGCAAGACAATTTATGGTAAGCCCAATGTTCCCAGTTTTGGGGACTAAAACCCACTTTTTGATAAAAACTTCTGGAAAAGTTGGAAGACAGTATGGGAGAGATTAGGTTTAGATCAACATCTCACACCCTACACCAAGATAAACTCAGAATGGATGAATGACTTGAATATAAAAAAGGAAACTATAAGCAAATTAGGTGAATATAGAATAGTATACTTGTCAGATCTTTGGGAAAGGAAAGACTTTAAAACCAAGCAAGAGCTAGAAAAAAAAAATCACAAAATGTAAAATCAATAATTTTGATTATATCAAATTAAAGTTTTTGTACAAACAAAACTAATGCATCCAAAATTAGAAGGGAAGTAAAAAATTGGGAAACAATCTTCATAACAAAAAGCTCATAAAAAGGTCTAATTACTCAAATTAATAAAGAGCTAAACCAATTATACAAAAAATCAAGCCATTCTCCAATTGATAAATGGGCAAGGGACATGAATAGGCAATTTTCAGTTAAAGAAATCAAAACTATTAATAAGCACATGAAAAAGTGTTCTAAATCTCTTATGATCAGAGATGCAAATCAAAACAACTCTGAGGTATCACCTCACACCTAGCAGATTGGTTAACATGACAGCAAAGGAAAGTAATGAATGCTAGAGGGGATGTGGCAAAGTTGGGACATTAATGCATTGCTTGTGGAGTTGTGAATTGATCCAACCATTCTGGAGGACAATTTGGAACTATGCCCAAAGGGTGCTAAAAGACTGTCTGCCCTTTGATCCAGCCATAGCACTGCTGGGTTTGTACCCCAAAGAGATCATAAGGAAAAAGACATGTACGAAAATATTTATAGCTGCGCTCTTTGTGGTGGCCAAAAATTGGAAAATAAGTGGATGCCCTTCAATTGGGGAATGGCTGAACAATTTGTGGTATATGTTGGTGATGGAATACTATTGTGCTCAAAGGAATAATAAAGTGGAGGAATTCCATGGAGACTGGAACAACCTCCAGGAAGTGATGCAGAGCGAGAGGAGCAGAACCAGGAAAACATTGTACACAGAGACTGACACACTGTGGTACAATGGAATGTAATGGACTTCTCCATTAGTGGCAATGCAATGACCCCGAACAACCTGGAGGAATCTACAAGAAAAACCACTATCCACACCCAGAGGAAATACTGTGGGAGTAAAAACACCTGAAGAAAAACTGCTTGAATACATGGGTCGAAGGGATGTGGTTGAGGATGTAGACTCTAAATGAACATCCTAGTGCAAACAACAACATGGAAATAGGTTCTGATCAAGGACACAAGTAATACCCAATGAAATTACAAGTTGCCTGTGGGACGGGTAGGTGGGGGGAGGGAGGGAAACAATGTGATTACTGTAGCCAAGGAATAATGTTCTAAATTGACTAAATAAATTAATTCAAATGGAAATAAAAAGAAAAAAAAAGTATTTGCTGACTGATTTGGTGAAGAAATTTATTAAAGGCAACAAGAAAATAGGTAGAGACAAAGACAAAGACATTGGAAGGGGAAGTAGATTCAAACAAGACAAATTTTCAACTTCAAAGTATATATTAAAAAAAGAAAGGCAAAGAACTAGTAAATAGAATTTGAGCAAGAGGAAAAGGGAGGAAGGGTGCAGGCCAGTGAAAATGAAGAATATTGCTCCAATTTAGCCAAAACCACATTCCCACTTTTATTCTAGTCTTCCTCTTTTGAGAAATGGGAGAAGCAAAAAGAGGAACAAAAAAAGGAGAGAGTGAGTGATCAGTCAATAACCACTGTGGTACTATGTGTTACACTCTGGGGCCATGATGGCGAACCTAGGGCACATGTGCCAAAGATGGCACACAGAGATCTTTCTGTGGGCATGCACAGGCCCCTGGCCCCATCCCCAACTCAGGGGGTGGGACACTAGAGCTTCTCTCCAGGTAGACTTCAGCCCTGTCTTGGCCAATTGGAAACCTGGCCCTGCCTCTGAAAGTAGAAAGGTGGAGTAGATGGGGAGGGAGGCTAGATGTGGGACTGCACTATCCTGCTGGTAGAGCACAGCAAGCCCAGGGCTGGTAGCCTGCCCCCCTCTCCCCCCTGCAATGTGGCATTGGAGCCTTCTCCACTTGCCCAGCCCGCATCCTAGTCCTACCCCAAATGCAGGGGTAGGGAGGACATGGAACAGAGTCCCTAAAAATTCTAAAAGTTTTGCCATCACTGCTCTGGGGCTTCAAAGAAAGTAAAAAAGCAATCCCTACCCTCACACTATAATGGCAGAAATTCTCTTAACCAGAGCAAGCACATGATATATACAGGAAGGAAACAGGAAAAGATGAGCAGAGGAGGCCTACCAGGAAGTAATGAACCAGTAAATACAAACATTGCCAAGAGAATGAAAAAGATGAATTCTCTCACAGAATAAAAAAGGACAGCATTAGAAAAAAAGACCAATGTGTTTATAAGAAACATAACTGAAATAATATCTACCAGGTTTGAAGAGAACTCATAATAGCAAGGATAGAGTAAAAACAAGACAAGATTTTAAAAGATAATTGGAAAACTACACTTAATGCCACCACAGGCAATGAAATATCAATATTTAATATGCTGAGGTGGCAACTAGAGGACTAAGTGGATAGTGTGCCAAGGCTGGAGTCAGGAGAAAAAGGGTTCAGATTTGGCCTAGAATACTTCCTAGCTGTGTAACTCTGGACAAGTCACTCATCTCTGCTTGTTCTGCCCTTGCCCTTCTTTCTTAAAGTTACTACTAAGACAAAAAGTAAGGGTTAAAAGAAAACAATATGATGAATCTCTGGTGATTATTAATTGGGAATCATAAAGAACAAAACTATAACATTAACCAAGTGCTAAAACAAAAACAGAATATTAAACACATCCTTTACTAATCACAACTCAAAATTAAAACTTAACTGTATACTAAGTAATTTAGCCCCAAAGAATTAGTGTATCAAAGAATAAACCATAGAAATAAATTAGTTTTGCAAGTAAAAGTCACAAACTAAAAACACAAAAAAGAAATTATGAAAATTAAAGCAATAAAAAAAAAACCTGAATGTAAAATACTCCCCTCCCGAAATGAAGTAAAACTAGTAGCTGCCTTTGGAAGGGGGGAAAAAAAAAACCTAATAAAGCAAACCATAGTTAACAGGATTAAGAAAATTGGGGGGGTGGGGGGGGAGAAGAATGTAAGTATTAAAAATAGGATTTAAAAGAAAGGGAAAAAAGTAAATTCTGAGAAACTATTTTACCTAATTACATGCCCCCAAAATCAGATAACTTAAATGGAAGAGAGAAATATAAACACACAGATTAACAGGACAAGAAATAGAGAATTTAACTAACCAGTCTCAGAAAAAGAAACAGGCCATAAACCCAAGGGAAAAAACAAAAGAACAAAATGAGTCCTCTCAAACATTCAAAGAACAATTCCAGCACTATATAAACTGATAAGCTGTTTGGAGAGAGAGAGGATCCTACCAAATTCTTTGTATGGATACAAATACGGTCTTGATATTTAAACCAGAGAGAAAAACTGAGCAATTGAAGTATCATTTTCTTTTACTATTCCTTACAAAACCTTAACTTTGTTCTTCGTCTTCACTATTATCTTCATTTCTTCTACCCAGCAGTTTTTTCTCTATCATCCCAAAGTGGCTACATTTTCCTACTTTGGTCAGTCCTGACCTATTGGTGAATACTCAACTTTCCATTCACTATCCTCTACCCTGGAAGCCCTTGCTATCTTGCTCAAGCCTTGCTTTACCCCAATCTTGGATTACTTCTACAGCCAAGTTCCTTTGCTACTGATTCACGTACTGCTGAATGAAGCTAAAGGAAATCACAAACTTATAATGACCTAGAAATTTTAATAGGGAGGGAAAGTTAAAAAAAAAAAGGCACAGTGAATCATTCTTCCAACCCAGGATAGCTTAAGGACAGAAATCTGAATGGACAATAGACAGAGGCAATAGTCAGGATGAAAGGCAGGGTGACAGCACCAAAGGAGTAGTACTCCAGCACCCTGGAATGGAAAGGAAAGCACAAGAACAGGAAGCACCTAAACATAAAAAAATATTCGAAGGGGTCTCTGAACTATTACTGGTTGCAGGAACATGTGACCGGAAGCCCTGTAGCCCAAGTCACAAATGTAGGCCCTAGATTCAAAGTGGGAAAGATAGTGTAATCAAGAGTGAGTGAATTAAGTAGCTGTGAGTCCTGAAGCAAGGCAGCAACTCAGTTCTAGCTTTGATTCATCATATAAGCCTATAGTAGAATAAGGAGGACAGGCATCCCAAACCAAAGGAAAGCAGCATTTCAGTCAATGAACCTGCAGAGAGTCCCAGCAGGTTAACAGCAACTGCATCCAGCAGTAAAAGCCTAATGAAACTCAAACATACATAAACCAAAAGATCTAAATCTAAGTTAGGAACTGACAGAAAGAACTCAGCAGAGAACTCTCCCTGTACCACACTTCGGGAGCACTGAAAACCTGCAGATCTTCAAATTGAGCTGTGAAAGCAAAAGAAAATAAAAGGACAAAAGCTTAGGCTAGATACCACCTTATAACCTTCCCACTCCCTAGGAAGTATAGAAATATCAAAGTTAAGAAAGCTGGAAGAATGAACAAACAAAAAAGAAAAGAACTCATCCATAGTAATAAGGAAATTTAAGACATAAAAACATAAGGTGACAATGTCTTGAAATTATCAATGAACAAAAATCTCAAAAGAAAAGATGCAGATTGGAAGTAAGTCCAGTAAGAATTTGTAGAAGAGTTAAAAAGCAAAAATTTATATTTTAAAAGCCAAGTGAGAGTGGTAGAAGGGGAATAAAAAATATTTTTAAAAAAGATTAACAGCTTAGTAAAACAGACAAAATCTTACTAAGGAAAATTAGAATTGGCCAAATGAAAATTAATAACTCCATTAAAAATCAAGAAATAGTTTTTAAAAAAGGCTGAAGAAAAAAACAGAATGCGAAACCTCATGACAGTTAACCTAAAAAAAAAAAGAGGGAAATAATTTAATTAATGGATCATCTGAAAGTCAGAAATTAAATACATCTTATTTCAAGAAATTATGAAAGAAAACTGTCGGGGTATTATAGAGACAAATGGTAAAATAGTAACTGAAAGAATTCACCAATTACTTCCTGAAATTCCAAAATAAAAACTTCCAGGAATATTATAATCCGAATCCAGAACTTTTAGGTACTGGAAGCAACCAGAAACAAAGAATTCAAGTACTACTGAGTCTCAACAAGATTTCAGAGCTGAGCTATCATTAAGAGCTTGGAATATGGTTTTCCAGAAAGCAAAAGACCTAGGATTACAACCAAGAATAATCAACTCCAAGTAACACAATATTTAAACTGTTTTTACATTGTGTAAAAACATTGTTTTATTTACATTTATTTACATTAAAATGTTTTACATTTTTATATAGAGTTAATACATGTAACCAACTCAAAATTTTATCAACAGGGGTCTCAGAGACTAATTACAGAAGATTTGGGTATGATTCTATTAGGTTTAAATGATGACAAAAAATGAATGGAAGGGTGGGGAAGAACTACCACCTCAAATGGGCCCCTCACTGAATCATGACAAAGATTCTATTCTTCCCTGTTTTGCTATTCAATTATCCACAGCAACACTTCCAAACATTCTCAGCTCTCCTCAAAACTTCCACAGTACTTCCTCCATATTTAGCTCCCCCCCCCCCATCACAACCATTCACTAAGAGTTCAAACATATTCACTTATAATCTCCAAATTCAGTCTAGTTCTGGATGAAGAGGAAGTGAGGAAGTTTTGTTCCCTTTTCCTTGGGTGGGCCAATTTTTCATATACCCCTCCCCCCCTTTCCTTTTTTAAAATAACCCTTACCTTCTGTTTTAGAATCAATACTAAGTATCCGTTGAAGGCAGAAGAGCAGCAAGGGCTAGGCAACTGGGTTAAGTGATTTACCCAGGGTCACACAGGCAGTATGAGTCAGATTTAAAGCCAAGGTCTTCTGTTTCCAGGCCTGGCTCTGTATCCAAAAAGTTACCCATCTGCCCCTTTCCCATGCACTCTTTAACCCATTCCCTCTTGACCTCTCCTGAAAAATGTTCCCACTCCCATCTTCAAATCTTCAATTTCTCTCTAGCTTCTCACTATCTGTGTGATCCTAGACAAGTCACAACCTCAGTCTGACTCATCTATAAAACATAGAAAAGTAAGTACTTCTTAGGGCTCTTATGAAGATCAAATGACATAATATTTGTAAAGCAGTTAGCACAGTGTCTGGAGCATAGTAAGCATGTATTACTTACTCCCTTCCTATTCCTATTAGCTCCTTTCCTGCTGCCTACAAACATGTTCATATCTTCCCTCTCCTTAAAAAAATCTTCAACCTGCCATCCCATAGATATTATGGCCATTTTCCCCCTTTGGTTTTTACTCCTTGAGAAAAATGTCTGCATTCTATGCTCACTATTCTAAATCCTTCATTATAACACCCTTTAGTTAAGCACAGGCAATCAAAAATCATTAAGTACCTACTCTTACCAAATACTGCTTACTGGAAAACAAAAAGTGATTTTCTACTTGCCAGGAAGCAGCTTATATTACATGGGGGAAACAACATGTATACATACAACAAAATGATGCAAAGTGAATATGTGTGTGTGTGGGGGGGGGAATGGTATAGGTGGTCAGTACTAGCAACTAAGGAAATATCAGAAAAGGCCTCATATAGGAGTTGGCACAAAAATTGGAAGAAAGCTAAGACTTTTTAAGAAGCAACGGTAGGGCCAGAGCACATGGGACTCTGCCTTGCAAAAGTATCATGACACAAAATAGCATATAGGAAGGACACAAAGGTTGGGTTAGCTGAAATGCAGAAAGGGAGGGAAGAAAGGAGATCTAGAACCCAGCAATATAAAGTGACAATAAGGAGATAAGTTAACAGAAATCTGTTAAAAAGCAAACAAAAAAAGCACAGTATGAGGTTAGTATGTACAGTCATGTATATATCTTGTGAGCCTTTGGAGCCTGCTATATTATGTAACCTAATACAATTGCTCACTCATAAAGACTCGGTTGTCAAAGGAAACCTAAATTACATTTAGCATACATTCTACTTTAAGCCTATCATCCCCACTGTACCAATGGTACTTGGCAGCTATTAAATGTGTTTTTCTCATTTGGGTTTAACTATAAAACTGCCTTAGGGTCCAAAATGACTCATTTTATACCATCTCTACACTATACCAAATGATATAAAGGAATAAGGTTCTAGATCATGTTATATAGTTGGTCAAATGATCCAGAGCATCTAGACCAAGCAGATATTTAAGGGTGAGAATAACAGGGGAGAAGCAAACCTGGAGGAGTAAGAAGGGCATCAAGGAGTACTATACAAGAGGAAAGGAATCCAACAATTCTAGAAATTGCAAAGACTCTGATTTTGGAACTTAGACCCAGGATATCTTTTCAAATCTATTCTACTTGCCAGCATTGGACAAAATATAAGAGCTGAACTTTAGGAAATGAATGAGTGGGGCTCTCTGACATTATTAAGCCCTTACAGAAATATATACATCAGAAACTCTACTAAAGCCATAAGAATTCCATTTGAAAAAAGTCAACTTAAAATATAAGTTAAAGCACAATTCAGAATTCAAACCAGGCTTTTTTAATAGTAAATCTATTTCACTTTAGTAATTTCACACTACCCCCTAGTGGACATTTTACAAACATAAAAAACATAAAATTATAAAATTTAGAATAGTGGAATGATCAAGATATTATGAATAGGGGGCAGTTGGGTAGCTCAGTGGATTGAGAGTCAAGCCTAAGATTTAAAATCAAGCCTCAGATACTTCCCAGCTGTGTGACCCTGGGCAAGTCACTTGACCCCCCCCACATTGCCTAGCCCTTACCACTCTTTTGACTTGGAGCCAATACACAGTACTGACTCCAAAAAGGAAGGTAAGGGTTAAAAAAAAAAAGATATTATGAATAAACATCAAAGAAGAAGTCATATTTTAAATTGTAGACAGGTAATGACTATTAAAAAAAAAAGATCATTTCCTCTATGGTGGGTCAGGACACTAGAAGTTGGGAGGGACAAATTATGTGGTCTAACCATTTCATTTTGGAAACAAGGAAATTGAAAAGTTAAGTGTGTCCAAAGTTCAACAGCAATAAAGCTAAAAATTTTAGGTTTTTACTCAGTCGAGTACTCTTCCCCTATAACATGCAGTTTTTCAGTGAAAATTGTAGAGATATCATTTGGCTGCCTCTAAGATAGTCTATACTACCAAAATGAAATCTATGAAAAAAAAGTATTATGGAATATACTAAAAACACTCAACTACATTAGTGGTGAAACAGCTAGATAATACAGTGGATAGCTTGGGCCTAAACTTAGGAAGGCTTGAGCTCAAATCCAACCTCAAACACTTACAATCTATGTGACTCTGGGCAAATCACTTTACCCTGTTTAAATCTTGTTTCCTCAACTGCAAAATGAGCAGGAAAAGGAAATGACAAACTATTCCAGTATCTTTGCCAAGAAAATCCCAAACTGGGTCACAGAGTCAGGAGCAACTGAACAGCCAACACCTATGATAAACAGCCATTTGGATTTCCCTCCAACAATATAGATAATTAATCCATTCGTGCTTGCTCATCCTGCACAACTCTTGTTCAGGTCTTCCCAGTAGGATCACCAGTTTATGCTCAATGTGCTAAGACATTTCTGCTCTCTATTGGCATTCCAAAGTTGCCAGTGAAGAACCTACTGCTGTCCACCAATTATACTTCACTCTTACATTGACAAACCACCTTCTTTAGAATTTTGTCATTTTTCCTAAGTTGCAACCTGTTCCCACTCACCATGCAGCTCTCCTTTGTATTAACATTTTTTATTTTTTGCAGTCTGAAGTCTTCTATAAATCATAGCCATCCAATAATTGAAGAATTTGGGCATTAAAAACATGGGCTTTTAATATTACAGAAGACTGGATCCAGCCCATCTTCCTTCTGTTTAACCATGGGTCCTATTTGTTGTCCATTTAATTATATCATAATCTAAATATTCATCATTTATTTGATTTTTCCTGTAGAGATGGCTTTGCCAAATTCTTGAGAAGTTATTGATCTCTTCCAGAAGAGCGTGTAATGTTCTAGGGCTTAAGGCAACTAGCCAATCAATGTCTTTCACAAATGAGATTCTGGAAGATCCACGCAATCAAAATCTCTTCAACTTGTACTCTGTATGTGGTGAAAACCCATTTCTCGTCTTACTTGATACAGTGGTACCCTGACACATGAATTTAATTCGTTCCATGTCCAAATTCATAAATCAATTTGCTCATGTATTAAATCGAATTTCCCCACTTAAATGAACGGAAATGCAAATAATCCATTCTGGCAAAAACAAACAAAAAACACTAATTTTTTGCTTTGTATGCTTTTAAATGCAAAAATGTACTTTATAAATAATAAGTAAATATATTTGCAGATAATAAGAAAGAATGTAAAGAAATGAAGATCAGGTGAAGATGCTAGCAGAGGTTTTCATTTTGTGTGCTATTGCTTAATATAACTTACTCTCTACACATGTAATATTTAAATGCAAAACTGACCTTACACATTACTTATGATATATAACTTTATTGCTAAACTTTATTACTATTTTTTAACTTTACTTCATTATCATTTTCTTCATTAAATTTTAGCTGTTTTGCCACACTTTCCTTTATTTTAGATTTCACTTAGAGGCCATTTCAAAAAAAACTTTCCATTGGAAGTTTGTTTCTTCCTCCCTTTTACAGCTCCAACACACGACCTGTAGTCATTTTTTCTGGGTGTGTCTTTTCAATAAATTGTTTAATTTTTCCCTAAATCCTCAACATTTCCTTAATCTCGGGGGCAGTTGGGTGGCTCAGTGGATTGAGAGCCAGTCCTAGAGACAGGAGGTCCTAGGTTAAAATCTGGCCTCAGCCATTTCCTAGCTGAGTGACCTTGGGCAAGTCACTTGCCCCCCTTGCCTACCCTTACCACTTTTCTGCCTTGGAATCAATACACAGTATTGATTCTAAGACAAAAGGTATGGGCTTAAAAAAAAAAAACCCATTTCCTTAATATTACATGTACTGATTACCTCATACACCTGAGGATCCTCCCCACCAATTTCCTGCAAAACATTTACATGCTGTTGCTGCTATAACTCCTTCCATTGTCAGGACCCATGGTTAAAAATTAAGAAATTTGCCCCCAAAAAAACTGATAATAAAAACAAAAATGAAGAAGAAAAAGCAATTCAATACAGATGCTCAATATGGCCAGATAAACACTGAACAAGACAGCCTTATGTAACCTGTGAAACTGAACGTTCAACAGGTTATCCAGTGGAGGGTGGCAGAAGCTCGTGATTTAAATATATGCTCCTGACTGAAAGCAAAAAATCCCAATCATGACTGCTTGATCTCAAATTGCTTGTGACTGAAGGTACGCATGTATCAAGGCACCATTGTATTTATGTCCAGAAAGTTATTGCTATAGATTTCTAAGATTCAAACAATTTTGATGTATAAATGGGAGACACCGTGTTGGAAGCAAATAAGCATAGTGGTATTTTTTATTTTCCTCATCTCTCCATCCCATCCATTTGTGATATATCACTCTTTATAGAATACTACTTAAAGCCCTTCCTTTCCCCAAATAATGACTATAATGTGTTAATAAAAGTTTTCATAACAAGACTTGACTGTGAAAATACTGTTATAGAAATCAATGTATACCATTTCCATTCTTCTGTTTGTCTTTTGTCTTTATGTTTCCTCAAGATCATTTTTGACTGGATCTCAGTAAGGTCTTTAAAATGGCCATTCTGTAGTTGAACAAATTATGGTATATGATTGTAATAGAATACTATTATGCTATAAAGAATAACGAATAGGACGATTTCAGAAAAAGCTGGAAAGACTTGCATCAACTGATAGAGTGAAATAAGTAAAACCAGGAGAACACTGCACACAGTAACAGCAACATTATGAATCAAGATCAAGCGGGATACTTTGCTACTATAAGAAATACAATGATCCAGAACAATTCTGAGGGACTAATGAAAAAGAATGCTATCCACATACAGGGTAACAAGAATATGATTTATTACTTGTTTATTTGGGTATATGTTTTAGGGTTTTGTTTTCATAAGATTATTTACTTAAAAAATGAATAATCTGGAAATGTTTTGCATGGTAATACATGTATAACCTAGAAAAAAATACTTTTAATGGTCATTGTGTTTTATGGGACAATATTGTTCAGAACCATTCATTATGTTTCTACATAAGATTTCACAATTTTATTATAAGCTGGTGCTGTCCATGGTTGACACATCTCTCCATGTGGCAATTCAGTCAAATATTTATTTGCTAGTTATTGTGCATAAAATTATTGTTATTTCTTCCTTGATTTTCAAAACTTATAAATTACTTGAAAGAATGAGGATTAAATTATATTTCAAGTATATTTATTCTCTATCTTACACACACCTCTCATTTTCATTCTTCTTGCTTTGTACTAATTTTTTTTTTTAAACCCTTACCTTCCGTCTTGGAATCAATACAGTGTATTAAACGGTTCCAAGGCAGAAGAATGGCATGGGTAGGCAATGTGGGTTACGTGATTTGCCCAGGGTCACACAACTGGGAAGTGTCTGAGGCCAGATTTGAACCTAAGACCTTCCATCTCTAGGCCTGGCTCTCAACCCACTGAGCTACCCAGCTGCCCCCCTTTGTACTAATTTTGATCTGTGCTCAAACACAATAGCTATATACATGTACTGATATATAAATGACTCCCACATCAATAATTAGTTATTTCCTGTTAAAATATAATAAATTCAATTGGGGGGGGGGGGAGAGGAAGTTCAGTGCTCGTGCTCTGTCCAGCAGCTAGCAACCTTATTTTCAAAGACAGTATTCACAATATAAGTGTGAGGCTTCTGGGAAGCCTATTAGTCTTAGGTCTCTCATTCAATATTCCCAGATTCACATTTTCCAATGCATTACTTGCCATTCTCATCTCTTCCCGTTTTTGTTAGTTACCTAGTATTAAAATATAGGCTAACTTAATTTAAAGGATGTCTCCCATATTTCTCTACCTCTTCATCCTCTCCAACACTGCTGGTGCACAGGTCTCTAATTATTTTCAGGGTGGTCTTTTAGGAAATACTTCAAAGCACTGCCATGCAAGTTGAACACATTTGATTCAATTTCTCTCATATCACATCCACTTCTAAATGTAAGCTAACAAAGTATCCAAAAAGACGGAAACTGTCTCCTTTGCCACCAACACTGCAGAATGAGAAAGAAGCTCAGCCTGGACTGAAGATAATTTTAAATTTTGCTACACTTCATGAGTTGCCATTGCCAAATGTAAGAATTAAATAACATTTCTACTCAGATAGATATTTTATAAAGTTTACTGGCAGGGTAGACAAACGTTCCTAAGTAACCTGACTGCATGGTGCCAGTCTCTTCTTCATTCCTTCCCTCACTTGCCTCCTCTGTCCTCTTCTCAGTTCTCCCCTGATTCTCCCTCGATTCTCCCCCCCCAGAAGCCTGAAACCTTGACCTTTATGATGCACAGTATGTAGAGGGACACAAAACTGGCTTAACTGTGTTATTTCAGAAATGTTTGATAGACAGGTAAAGCTCCTGAGGAGGGGGAGGGGATAAACTTCCTTGAAACACAAAGGATTCATCACAGGTGGTTAAACTACTGACAATACGCAGTCTCTGTGATTAGCTAGGATGGTTTTTGGAAAACAGACTCCATTTGTTATTAGAGTCACACTCACATTTCCCCAGCATAGTCTTTAAGAATCCAAAGCCACTTTCATGCCATGATAAAGAATCAGAGTTAAAGCCTTCTAAAAATATTCAAAATTTTCAAAACAAAATTACCCCACTAAAAAGATTACTATGAAAGGGTATTTCCATCAGGATTCTCTACATTTTCATTAATTTCATTAATGTTTATGACTTCAAGCACAATTGTAACATGTACACCAATATAACTGTTTACAGTCTACTTATCAGTTTAAGAGAAACCTATTTATCTTCAGAAAGTTAGTCACAACTCATGAAGACTGTAATTTGAAGTTTTTAAAGAGTGCAGACTGATGAGATTTTCCCCAAGTAAAAAGTAAGAAAGACAGTCTTAATTTCCACACTAATGGACATAAGAAAGCCAGCCTAGTATAACCCCCAAAAGTTGATTACCAAGAAGTGACCTGAAAAGAACTCTGAATGCTGTTTTGTTTTGATTGGTTGGGGGTGGGGTGTCTTATTTTCACTGCCAACCATGCTGGCTCACCATCACTTATGGGTAAACTATGGAGATCACAAGTCAATTCTCACAGCCACATTAGTGAATGTTCCATAGCTGGTACATTGAATATTGACTTTAGAGTGCAGGGTTTTTTGTTTAATTTTTAAAATTTTATTTTTTATACCCACACTTTTTTTAAGAATTGATACTAAATTGGGATTAAATAAATTGCCCAGGTTTACCAGCTATAAGTTTCTGAAGTCAAATTTGAACTAATTAGTTGTAATGAAAGCATGTCAATTCCAAAACAAAGACTCAACAGTGACTGGCAAATAGTAAGCACTTAATATTAATAAATGCTTGTTGACTGATTTTATGGTTCAAAGTTACCAATACTCATTCTACCACTCCCTTTTTGATGTTTAATCCAGGTCAAGAAGAGATCTTTTTATTTCTAAAACCATAGAGAATTCTGGGAATGATTAACGTAAAATGTCAGAAAGATAAACCTTGAAATGAATTTAAGACTAAATGACCAAAGGGCTTTAAAAGACTGTCTGCCCTTTGATCCAGCCAAACCACTGCTGGGTTTATACCCCAAAGAGATCATAAGGAAAAAAATGTGTACAAGAATATTCATAGTTGCGCTCTTTGTGGTGGCAAAAAACTGGAAAAGGAGGGGATATCCTTCGATTGGGGAATGGCTGAACAAACTGTGGTATATGTTGGTGATGGAATACTATTGTGCTAAAAGGAATAATGAACTGGAGGAATTCCATATCAACTGGAACAACCTCCAGGAACTGATGCAGAATGAAAGGAGAAGAACCTTATATACTGTGGCAAAATTGAATGTAAGGGACTTCTCTACTAGCAGCAATGCAATAACCCAGGACAATTCTGAGGAACTTATAAAAAAAGAACACTATTCACATCTAAAGAACAGTGGAAGTAGAAACGCAGAAGGAAAAAAACTGTTTGATCATATGGGTTGATTGGGGATGTAGACTAAGTGGATCACCCTAATGCAAATATTAATAATATGGAACTAGGTCTTGATCAATGACATGTAAAACCCAGCGGAATTGTGCATTGGCCATGGGGAGGCATGGAGGAGGAGGGAAGGGAAAGAACATGAATCATATAACCATGGGAAAATGCCCTAAATTAATTAATGAAATAACATTTTTCAAATAAAAAAATTTCTGTAAAATAGGGGGGAAAAAAAACAGTTAAAACTCTAGACCAGGAAAAGTGAATTCAGAATGGAACTGGACCCAAACATATCACTTTTTAAAAAAAATTACAGTTTTTTAAACGTCGAAGCCCTTGTCAGTTCTTTCTGTGCCTAAGATGTCAGTATTCACCATACAAAAACAAGCACTCTCTGTTTTCTTATTTCCCTACTTTTCATTCAGAATGAATGCAGTAAATGCCCCCCCCCCATCTATGGAAATTATGAAATAAAATTGTTTTGATAAAGAGATTCATAACAAAAGAATTAAGGACAAGAACACAAAGACATCCTTACAAATTCTTATATGACCTTTTCAGTTTCTATAAAGTTGCCTTTGCAGGAAAAAAAAACCACTCAGACATTAAAACAAAACAGTTGGCTAAATTTATTCAGCTAACTAATTATACAGAAACCTGGCAAATCAACACACTACATTCTTTCTTCGGCTACCAGCTTTCAAAATCCTCTAGCCAATGAGGTTCTACTACATCATTCCCATCAGTAACCAAGAGAAAACAAGAGAGACCTAGCTACCAAGACAGTGCTCACTACAGACACTGAATCTCTTATTCTACTACTGATAATTTTATAATAGAGCAGAGATCCATTCTAGTGGTAACACAATTGTGAGGGTGTTAAAAGGTCAATATAAAAGGTATCTGAAAGTAGGTAGGTGGGGGGTGGAAAGGGACCTTGCAAAACAAAAAAAAAGATAACTACCATCTACCTAAGATCCCTGGAAGAGACTATTAGTAGGGAATAAGTTTGTTTTCACAAGTCATTTTCTACAAAGGACCACATCTTTACCATTTCATAATTAATTGAAAGATATAAAGAATATACACTGCCATTGTGCTTATTTGATGATTATCACCCAGAAAAGCACTTGATTTGGAGAATAACATATATTAAGATCATTCAGGATTCCTTACAAGATATAATAATAGAAATAGGTCTTCTCAATGACCTCCTGTGATAATAAGCATCAGGACAAGGCGTTAAAACAAGGAGTTATATTTGCCATTGTGATGGAGGAAATTCAGAGTGGAATCTAAACTCAAGAGGTATTCCCTCCAAATGGTAAAGTCTTCTTAAGGCTCATGTTTGTCAATGATATCATGCTGATTACATAAAATCCTACAAACAAAGCAGAGCTTCCTGGAAGAAATCAGTAATCACAAAGTCATCGAGTCTGACCATCCAGAGAACCAGACCAAATACATGAAGACTATATACTGCCCCAAATTTCAACCGCATATATCTGGGTCAGGCAATTCAGGTAGACATACAGAGTTGAACAAAATTTTTTGAAACCACAGTTTTCCTGAGCTGAATTACCTTTGGGAAAATTCAAAACTTTTTTTACTGATGTAATATTCCCATAAAAGCAAAGACCTCCATCTTTTCAATACTTCCACTCGGACAGAGTTGCTATATATTGCATCAAAACATGGAATAAAACTGCCTTCAAAAAACTAAAAATTAATTATCACACAAAGAGCAATGGAGAGGCCTGCAGAATTTCCTGTAAATGTGAGTAGATTTAAATACATAATGAAAGAACTTCACGTAAGACTAAAGGGAATATAATTTATTATGGGAAGAAAAGAAGCCTTGATCTCTTAGCGAGATTCATGGATAGCAAGTAAACCCAAAATACTCTTTGCAATGACAGGAGTAATCAAGAAATGTCTCAAGCAAAATGAGTGGACTCTGGAGTGACAGATAAGACAATAGGCAGGAGAGTTGCATGAAAACAGGTGGGTTGAGAAGGAGCTCCCAAATTCATTAGTTCAGAGATCCACTTAAAAATCTAATTTTCTGAAGGATCACTGAACTTAAAATTTGTTAGTAGAGAATAGTATATGACATCTAATTCAATCCCTCTAGTTTCATATATGCAGAAACCCTGGCTCAAAAAGGTCAAGTTACTTCCACAAGCCTGCAAAGATAATAAATGACAGTCGTAATCCAAACCCAGGCCTCCTACTAAGCATTTTTCTCACTATACCACCATATCAAATTATTCATTCATAACACATTTTACAGTACATATGAAACACAGCAATTGATAAGTTGTACAATTAGAGTAAGATAATTTCCTAAAAATTCTCAATGCTTGGCTTGAAATATGATGAAATCACTTATTTGACTGTACATGGTTTCTCCAGAATATAAGCATCTCAAATCAGGAATGTTTTCCTGATTGCTTGGTGAGCATTTGACATAGTATCCTCGGTCCAGAGGCATCACATCTCCAAGCTGCTCTGCTCCTACACTACAGTTTCCACCTCCAACTTAATGCTTTCAATTTCTACCCTGAAATCCTGGGTTTCTGCTTTAACCATGTCAACTTTTACTGCTACCTTGTCTAAGATCATAATTGCTCTCTTTGTTTTTTTGAATTTGCCTAAAGCATTTATAAATCCTTCTCCAGCACTATTTTAATGCTAAGGGAATCTTTGTTCCACATGTTTCTTTTAAAAGTCCACATCATTAGATTCTGCTTTCTAATATGCTCTGCTACTCTCTATTTTTTAGGTGAGTTCAGCCTATTCACATTCACTTTTATGAATTTTATATTTCTCTCCACCATGATTTATACATTTTCAGTTTTACAAAGAAGGGGTTGAAGGATGAAGTAACTGGATAAGACTAGCATTCTATAAAATGAACTGTCCCTCCTTTTTTACCAAACCCCAAAACAGATTTGTTTCTTGCATGTTCGCCCTTTTTAATTTAAAGCACCTTTTATGATCAACTCTCTGAAAGTGAAGTCTGTTTTGCTCATGATTATTTTGTCCTCAACTCTACTTCCTGCAGCCACTCCTTTTCCTGTTGCTACAAGTCTCCTTATTGGGTTTACTTTAATTCTACATCAAATTCTTGAGAAGGAATAGGGAGGTACTCAAATCTTTTTCTCTCTGGTGCAGATAAGAATGGTCCTGAGACAATCATTTTCTCTACTCCTTCCTCCATGTTTATATGGCCTTCTCAAGAATCTCATTTAGAAGAGTAAATTCCTCTCTAGAATTCCTTTTCCTCTTTTAAAACCATCAAAACAGAAAAATCATATCCAGTTTCAATATTTGTCTTATTTAATTCCTACTGTGAACATTTAAAGACATGAAGATCCTACCCCCAATAGATATGTGGCTAAAGAAAACCCCAGATATCAAAAATCAGGGGGAAAATTTTCTAAATCAATATTAGAGAAATGCAAATTAAAGCAAATGTGAGGTTCTACTCTACCCCTATCAGACTAGCAAAGATAACAAAGGAGGAAAATGACAAATGTTGGAGGGGTTGTGGAAAAACAAGTACATCACTCACTGTACTGCTTATGGAGCTATGAATTAGTTCCACCATTCTTGAAAGTCAGGCATATCTTCTGACTATATATATGTATATATATACATATACCTACACACATATAGGTAATATGCACATATATACAAAAATGCTGTCCAGCTAGGGAATGGCTAAATAAATTATGCTATATGAATGTAATAGAATTGTTCCATAAGAAATTGTGAAAGGATAATTCCAGACGAAATGGGGAAGTCCCTTACGAATTGATGCAGAGCAAAGTACAAACTAGAAAATTCATACAATGATGATATAGAAAACAACTTTGAAAGACTTTAGAATTTGAATCAACATATTTATATTTTGAAAGTCCAATAAAATGAAGATGAAATATGCCACTCATCTTCTGAAAGGTGATGAACTTAAAATGTGGAAACATACATTTTCCAACATGGCATACTTGGGAACATTTTGTTAATTTATATAGATATGAACTGAGAGCTTGAGGGCTAACAGAGGGTGGGGGGTTACTGTGGTAAATGGATGGGGCAGGTTAACCTTAAAATATTAGTTACTTGAAAAAAAATTTTTTTTAATTTTTAAAAGACATTAGAATTCTTTTTTTTAAACCCTTACCTTCCGTCTTGGAATCAATACTGTGTATTGGTTCCAAGGCAAAAGAGTGGTAAGGGCTAGACAATGGGGATTAAGTGACTTGCCCAGGGTCACACAGCTGGGAATTATCTGAGGTCAGATTTGAACCTAGGACCCCCATCCCTAGGCTTGACTCTCAATCCACTGAGCTACCCAGCTGCCCCAGCATTAGAATTCTTAAAGGGCATTTGTTTCTTCTCTCCATTAGGACATAAGCACTTCATTTTCATTTAGCTTGGGTGTATTTACTTTTCTCAATTTGCATTTCAAAATTTCTATTCAGTTCTAGTCTCATCAGGAATGTTTTAAAATTCTCTATTTTACTAGAGCCCATTTTTGATGGATAAATTATCATATTCCCAGATTTTCTCTTCTGTAGAAAAGTACAGTCTTGTGATCTGACTATGGTTCCTTCGGACTAGAGCTCTTACTTTCAGAATGCTTCAAAATTTTCCTTTGGCATTCCCAAGTGCTTTAAATTTAGTGGGCCTTTTCCAAGATGTGATCAGAAAATTCCTTTTATTTTTACTTGGGCTTCTGATATAGCAGACACAGTCAGTTCTCTTTTAATGATTTTTTGAAAAACCCTGAACAGGTTTATTTAGTCATGGTTTTAGTGGAATTTAATACTTCGTATAATATCTATCCTTGTCCTATTTTCTAGGTCAACTGTTTTAAATATCCTTTTCAGACTTTGTTTCAATATTTCCTGTTTCAAAGAATCACTGAAATGTTTGTTCCAATTTTTTTATTCAGAATCCACCACGTGGGTTTTTCTAAACTATTCATTCTCCCTTCCCATGTTTTTCCCTAAATCCTCAATTTATTTTTTAATATCTTGTTTAATTTCTTCCACTCACTTCTGTGTGGCTGCCTATCTGGATGAGATTGGAAGGGTCTGGGTACCACCTTCTATCACATTAACTAGATTTCATATAAATCTCCTGAAACCCAATGCAGGTTCAAGTCTTTTTCTCCTTGTTATACAAATCCTAAATCCAGAGTTATTTACATTTTTTTACTATGGGGAATGACAATGGTCCTCTGCTTCTCTGCTCCCCACAATCCTCCCAGAACCCAGACCTAGCTTCAAATCAGATTACAGGAGATAGTGATATCTGTGATACCCCTGTTGGCTTCAAGTCCCTTTGCAAGAGGAATTTGTATTTTTTTCTCCTTCTCATATCCACTAGTTGCTTTCCAGAGTCTCCTGGAGTTACCCTCCTATACCACTTTACTTCCACATTTACCTGGGCTCAAGGACGGCTTCCCTGGTGAGACTTTCATCCAGATGAAGGGTAGGAAAGTTGAATATCGTGACATTGTGTGTTTGGGGGTGGGGTGGGGTGAGGGGGGGATGATGGTAGTGTTAAACACCATACTTGCCCAGTCTGCCAAAGGAGAGTACACACTGACATTCTTGTTTGGATTAAATGAACCAATAATCCTTTTTGGTATAAAGAATCCAGCAAGATTTTCTCCCTTCTGTGGCTTCATAGAATATGCTATGTTGTCCTTGGGCCTAAAGGAGAGAATCTACATCTTTGAGATGTTCAAAAAGCAAACACTAGTCAGGATAGAAGGAATTCCATCCCAGGATTTTGAGAGAAAGTCACATTAAAGGTTAACAATCACAACATAGAGACTGCTCTGAAGGAATCAACTGATGACAAGTCAAGATCAAGAGAAGGAAATAATGGAGCTAGACTTTAAAATTAAAATTTCCATAGCTGGGACCAAAGTAGGAAATAAGCTTTCAAAAGAAGTCAGTTGCTCATAATTATTGCCACGAGTATGTTTATGGCTGAGTCATTCTTGCAAATAAAATAAATAATAAGTTTATATTCTATGAGTGATGTTTAAAAATAACAAATTTTTAAAAGTAAAATGTTGGCAGTATGTGACTGTGTGGTGTGATTAACTTAAATATTACATAATTCAAATACTACCCCCGTAATGTTTGTGGGCATTTATCTTCAGAGTTTGAATATTCCTTTTAGGCTACAGTTCCCTATAAAACCCACTAAATGAAATATTTTCTATTTATTAAATAAAAGTTCTAAAGTTATGCATAATAATGAGTAAAGAATGTAAAGTATATTGAAAGCATATTAAGAAAAGCAAAGGAAATCAGTTATAGCACCCTTCCGGATACTTCAAAATGCAGTTACAATATATAGGATCACAATAATAACAAACCATACATTTAGTATATCTTTTTTTAACAGAAAACTTCTGAAACTTTTGGTTTAATCCTGTTACAGGGGGGAAATTCATTTCTTATTATGAGCATTCAATATTATTCTGAAACATAAGATATTATGAAAAATACAGAATAACAAATTTCCAAGAATTCTCAGGAATTCAGATTTCTTGTTCCCAAATATCAGAGTAATAGAATACAAATTTGGAAACATTTAAGTCAGATTAAATCAATTACTTTGCCTATCTTTCTGATTTTCCCCCAAATTATTTTAAATATTTTACATAGCTGTTTCCACAATAAATGGGATTTTATAAGCAAAGTTGAATCAGGATAACTAAGAAGCTGAAAAAGTTCTGCTATTTCAGTTTATAAAATCTGCTCTGTCGACTTTTCTCCATATTTTTATAAAAACTGAGCATGCTTGGTACCAACAAACCAGATATTGAAAATAATATTGAGGACAGCTAGTAGGCTCAGTAGTTGAGAAGCAGATCTGGAGATGGAAAGTCTTGTGTTCAAATTTGGTCTCAGACTCATCCTAGCTGAATGACCCTGGGCAAGTCACTTAACCCCAATTGCCTAGCCCTTACCACTCTTCTGCCTTGGAACAAAATACTCAGTATTGATTCTAAGATAGAAGGTAAAGGGAGAAGGGGAAGGATAAGGCCTGATAAAGGTAGACAGACTCACTATCCTCTACTTCACACTGTCTCGCATACTATGTCACATCTAACTGCTTAATAATAAGACCTACTACTTAAGATGCAGAACAGAACCGCCTCCCAAAAATGTATTTTTAGCCCCCGTCTTCTGTCTTAGAATCTATACTATGTATTCGTTCCAAGGCAAAAGAGTAATGAGGGGCTAGGCCCGTGATGGCGACCTATGACACATGTTTGTGTGTGTCACACTAGCACACATAGCCATTTTCCATGACACGTGGCCCGCATGCAGGCTCAGAACTCCTTGGGGCCATGCCAGGGAGCCACACATCTGGAGCTGCGGCCATAGCCATGTCCCAGCCTGGCCTAGCCTGGGATGGGGAGGCTGCTCCACAAGCTGGCCACTGGGGCAGGAGTGACAGGTGGTGTGAGACAGGTGGCTGGGGCCCATGGGGCTCCCACAGAGGTGGGGAGGAGGAGCACACTTGGGGAAGTAGCCTGCTCGGGTGGGGCTCTGGACCACATGCAACAGAGGAGTGCCTGGAACCCATTACCAGTCACTTTCAGCACCCTGAAAAATATGGCAATGGCTTTACTCACAATTTTTCCCTCTACATACTTTTGTTGAGACCTTATTCTCAGCATTAAGTAATATCAAACCCAACAAAAGAAACATTGACAGATGAAGTTAGTAGTGCTTGCTTGGGCTTGAAGTGTACAAAATACCAACTTTCAATTGAAAATTTAGCCAATGGAATTCAGCAACAAAAAAGTCACTAATAGGCAGGTTAAAGAACTCCCCCACCTCTCACTTATCTTAGTTCACAGCATTCCACACAAAAATAATATCAAGACCAACAAAAGAAACTGACAGATGAACAAAGAAGTCATTAAGCAGCTAAGTTGATTAGCTTTTGGTTTATTAGTTATGTATTACAATTATACATTTTTGTTGTTTAAACTACAAATATCATAAAATTATGTTTTTTTCTTGAAGTGACACACCACCCAAGTTATGCTTAGTTTTTTGCTGAATTTGGCACACCAAGCTCAAAAGGTTGCCCATCACTGGGCAAGGCAATGGGTATTAAGTGAATTGCCCAGGCTCAAACAGCCAAGAAGTCTGAGGCATTTAAACTGAGGACTGCCCATTTGGGGCGGTGTATTGGCTGTGTATTGGCTCCAAGGCCAATACAGTGTATTGGCTCCAAGGCAGAAGAATGGTAAGGGCTAGGCAATGGGGGTCAAGTGACTTGCCCAGGGTCACACAGCTGGGAAGTGGCTGAGGTAATATTTGAACGTAGGACCTCCCATCTCTAGGCCTAGCTCTCAATCCACTGAGCTATCCAGCTGCCCCCGTTCTTGGCATTTTTAAAGATCATTCCTTTTTTGTCACTGTGACTTCCTTCCATTTTACCTTTACCAATTACAGCTAAAGCTTTGCTTAGGACTGCACAGGGAGCAGTCAGACGAATTCTGATTCATCACCCACTATCACATACAAATGTCAAAGATCTCCCCCTCTCAAGTGTTAATGGGGTGTATATGCTGCTGGTTAAATGTAAAAATGGGCAGGGGAGAATCAATCTTCACAGGGGGAAAGTGAATTTGGAACCAAAATTTTTAGAAAACTTTAAAAAATTGTTTTAATATGCAATTGAGGAAAAATAAAATATTGACAAGAAAAAACTCACCAGCAAATCTCACTATTACAAAACCCTCTCTTATGGACTATTCTAATCCCATGGACTCCTGATGGGAATCATATTTGGGCTATGTTAATTTTATTCCATTAACAGGCCAGAAATAAAGAAGGAGACCTTTTTAAAGAGATTAATTGATTTTCAAATTGTGTTCTGCTTACTGAGCAGCAAGATACCCCTCTACCCAAAGATCAAGATGAGATCCCAAAGTTAAGTTGTACAATTTAAACAATTAAGTTAATTGTCAAAACTTCAACTTTCCTACATATTAATATAGTGGCCACTTGATAGCCAGTGTAGTATCCTGGAGATGACTTACTGAATTTGGCTATTCCTAAAGTGGCAAGTCTAACACACCAATCTTTTTCAATCTTTTCTAGCATAGTAGGACTTTATTTTGCTGGTATCTCCACATTACTGTGAGTTAATAGAAAAGAACTTTGATGGCGGATCCTAAATTTTTATTTTATTTACTTTTTAAAATTGTATTTAGTTAATTTAGAATATTTTCCCATGGTTTTACGAGATTTATGTTTTTCCCTCCCCTCTCTCCCCAACCCCTGTCCTTAGCCAACAAGCAATTCCACTGGGTATTATTACATGTGTCATTGATCAAGACCTATTTCCGTATTATTAATATTTGTACTAGGGTGATCATTTAGAGTCTATAGCCCCAATCATATCCCCATGACCCATGTGATCAAGCAATGCTTTTCTGTGTTTCTACTCCCACAGTTCTTTTTCTGAATGCAGATAGCATTCTTTCTCATAAGTCCCTCAGGATTGTCCTGGATCACTGCATTGCTGCTACTAGAGAAATCCATTACATTCAATTGTACCACAGTATATCCATCTCTGTGTATAATGGTCTCCTGGTTCTGCTCCTTTCACTCTGCATCAATTCCTGGAGGTCATTCCAGTTCACATGGAATTCCTCCAGTTCATTATTCCTTTGAGCACAAATAGTATTCCATCACCAACAGATAAAACAATTTGTTCAGCCATTCTCCAATTGGAGGGCATTGCTTCATTTTCCAATTTTTTGCCACCACAAAGAGAGCAGCTATGAATATTCTTGTACAAGTCTTTTTCCTTATTATCTCTTTGGATCAAAGTATAGGCAGTCTTTTAGCACCCTTTGGACATAGTTCCAAATTGTCTTCCAGAATGGTTGGATCAATTCACAACTCCACTAGCAATATATTAATGTCCCAATTTTGCCACATTCCCTCCAACATTTATTACTTTCTTTTGCTGTCATGTTAGCCAATCTGCTAGGTGTGAGGTGATACCTCAGTTGTTTTGATTTGCATTTCTGATTATAAGAGATTTAGAACACTTTTTCATGTGTTTATTAATAGTTTTGATTTCTTTATCTGAAAATTGTACAGTTGATTTAGCTCCTTATAAATTTGAATTATTAATCCTTTGTCAGGTTTCTGTTATACAGATTTTTCCCAATTTGTTGCTTCCCTTCTAATTTTGATTGCATTGGTTTTGTTTGCACAAAGTCTTTTTAATTTAATGTAACCAAAATTATTTATTTTGCATTTTGCAATTTTTTCTAACTCTTGCTTGGTCTTAAAATCTTTCCTTTCCCAAAGATCTGATAAGTATACTATTCTGTGTTCACCCAATTGACTTATAGTTTTCTTCTTTATATTCAAGTCATTCACCCATTCTGAGTTTATCTTGCTGTAGGGTGTGAGATGTTGTTCTAAACCTAATCTCTCCCATACTGTTTTCCAATTTTCCCAGTAGTTTTTGTCAAATAGCGGATTTTTGTCTCCAAAGCTGGGATATTTGGGTTTAACATAGACTGTCTTGCTGAGGTCACTTATCCCAAGTCTATTCCACTGATCCTCCCTTCTGTCTCTTAGCCAGTACCATATTGTTTGGATGACCATTGCTTTATAGTACAGTTTAAGATCTGGTACTGCTAGGCCACCTTCCTTCATTTTTTCCCCCCATTTATTTCCCTTGATATTCTTGATCGTTTGTTCTTCCAAATAAACTTTTGTTATTGTTTTTTCTAATTCAGTAAAAAAGTTTCTTGGTAGTTTGATGGGTATGGCCTAAATTTAAAAAAAGAATTGTACCAACAACTTTTCAGTAAGGAAACTGGAGTTGATGTCAATGGAAAAGAAAGGCTCAAAAAGTAGCTTATGATATAAAGCAGATTACATTATAAAGTAAATGACACTAACCATATTCCTTCTGAAGGGGGGAATTTATCCAATAACTTCTGCTGTACAATCTCAGGTTATATTCAAGGATAGGAATATGAACTTTAGTCTTAAAACTCTTTTCCCTCTACAATTATGATCTAAGGCACAAAGAAAGCTTACAACAAAACTCTGAACTAAGAGTTCTTAACTTCCTTTGTTCAGGGACCCTGTTTGACAGTCTGCTGAAGCCTGTTAACCCCAAAATAGTGATTCTAAAAAGGAAAGCTTTGGGTTGTACAATATTCACAAAGTTTTAGTTTTTGCAACAGAATCCTCTAGAATTAATTTTTTTTAATCTGCACTCTTTTCCTTAAAGTTCCATGCCCTCAACTTTTCTAAGAACAAGAGAAGAGAAGACAAACAAGATTGCTACCTTGATGTTATCCTTGGGTTCTCATCCTCCCTGGTTCTCAGGACCTAAGTAAATCTACCCAATGCTAAATCTTGTCCTTTCTACCTTAACAATACCTCTTATCTAATCTCTCCATGCACACAGCCAAGACCCAGCCAGCTCAAGCTCCTCCTCAACTCTTGCCTGAACTATTCCAACAACCTTCTGCTCAGCCTTCATTCAGGGACCAAAGTGACTTCCTTAAACAGATATCTGACTAGGTCCCCCCTGTATCTACTCAAAAAATTCCAGTGGCCTCCTACTTCTAAGATCAAATAAAGTTCTCTGGCACTTAAGCTAATATGCCCTATACCCTGGTCCCTTTCTAATCTTACTTTCCTCTACTCCACATGTTCATAGATCCAGCTACTGTCCTACTTGTTGTTTCTCAAACATGACACACCATCTCCATGTCTTTGCATTGGCTGGCTGTCCCTCAGGTCTCAAATGCTCTGCCCCCTCATCGCTGCCTCTTGGTTTCTCTGGTGTCCATCCAGACAGATCAAATCCACAATCTGAAGAAGAGCCTCAGTCCTCCCCAGCTGCTAATACCTTCCCTTCTGAGAGTACTTTACAACTATCTTGTATGCACCCTAATTACTTTCATGGTTTGGGGAGAAAATTGTTTTTACCTCTTTATATATCCTCATTATTTTATACATGCTTGTTGAATGACTGAAATGTATCATGCATTCATAAACAGCTTTAATCAACAGTCCAAAAATCAATTCTCCCATAGCCTCCTAAACCATAAAATTACTAAGCAGTACTTTTATTTAGCTGAACTATCTATGTCCCCAGATCTGAATCCCTCAGTTACTGTCCATCCCACTAAACTACACTATTTATTCAGTATAGAGATATGTTGTCTTCCCTAATAGTATGTAAGCTCTTTGAGATAACAGTTTAATTTTTGTCTTTGTAATATTATAGTTCCACATATACATAGACAATCTAGCTAAAATCTGGGAAGATGCTCATCAATTGAGGAAAGGATGAACAAGTTATGATACATATATGTGATGGAATACTATCATACTTTAAGAAATATTAAGGGGATGGTTTCAGGAACATCTGAAAATATTTACATGAACTGATACAAAGTTACTTGAACATATTCTGAAGAACAATTTCTACAATGACAACAATATGGTAAAGACAAACATCTCTAAAAGAACTATTCACTTTGATCAGTGCAATGATCAAATACAGTTCCATATGAAGAAACAATGCTAACCATCTCCTGAATGCGGAGTGAAGAATTCAGAGTGGATAGATTGTTTTGAAAAACACAGCGAATGTAGAAAATGCTCGATTGCACATTTTGTTTTGTTTTGTTTTTTAATAATCCTTTCATCTCCCTGCAATCTCGACTTGATGTAATATTACTTATAATATCACACTCAAGGTCAGCCTCTGAATTTTAAGATTAAAATTTCCCACCTTCCCAGGAGTGTCAACTAAGGACTAGGCATCAATCTAGCTTCTGAAACTACCATGAGATAATTACTGAATATTTATCCTGTAAAAGACTGAAGTTTAGAATTAAAAGAAACGATCTCATTATTGCTTTTTTTAAATGTGCATTTTTAGAGTTTTGGTTTTATTTTTTTTAAAGCCAGCATTTGAGAGAATATAGAGGCACTTCCATTATAAAGCTTTGAAATAAGAGTTGGCTTTGCCTGCCTTTATTCTTTCTCAAGAACAGAGTAAAATAGACTGGCACTTAGGTCCTTTCTTTTCTTTCTCTATTTTTTAAATAAATGTATTTCATTAATTAATTTAGAACATTTTCCCATGGTTATATGATTCATGGTCTTTCCCTCCCCTCCCCTCCCCTTCCCAGAGCCAACAAGCAATTACACTGGGTTTTACATGTATCATTGTTCTACACGTGTTTTTAACAGTGGTTTAATTTTTCTTTTGTTCTCAATTGGAGAGAAGGATATTGGAATGGGAAGAAGAAATTGTGAGGTTTGGCTGGGGAAGAAATAGTAATAGTAATAAAATAATTTTAAAATAAAATTTAAAAGAATGAAAAAAATCTAGTCAAACTCTACAAAATTCCCAATCCTACTCCCAATCAAATCTCCCATTTCTTTCAGATGGTTAAGGCAAATAAGATGGAGCAATGGGAAGTAGGAAAGAATCAAGTTTAGGCTTGAACTAAGGATAAACTACTTAAAAGCTTTCCAAAAGTGGAATGGGCTACCTCAAGAGGTTCTTCAATTTTAGTTTCCAAGCAAAGACTGTTTGACCATTGGTTTTCTGCATGCTGAAGTCTTAAAGCATTTCACAAGTCTTTACTACTGCCACCTTGACTTAGTCAACAAAACTACCTTTACTTTGCTCCAAAGTCTCCAGGCCTACAGACACATATGGCTCTGGGGACAACTAAACTCCAAAGGTATATATAACCTGCATTATAAGAGACAGTTTCTTCACAGCTGAGTTCCCAAATCCAATTAAATCATAGAACCAGTCTCTATTTCTGTACATGAGCTGTCTGAAAGGCCATTAAATAGAAGAGATCAGATCTATTTAGTGTATAAAACCAGAGGCCAAAGTTAGGACAATGGATAGAAGTTATAAGGAGGTAAATTTCAGTTCAAAATAAGGAAGAACTCAATAATTAGAACTGGGGAAAAAAAAAAGGGCTGTCCCAGATGGGAGTGAATTCTTTGTTCCTGAAACTGTTTAAGCAACATCTTTGTTAGTAAGGTACTAAGATCATAGGGCGGACACATTAAGTATTGGTTTGATCAGATGCTATCTCAAGGTCTCTTCCAACTGAAATGATTTTATTGTTATACACAAAGAATAAAAATTATAACATTTAAAAGAATAAAGATTAAAGGGAAAACTTATGCCTGAATAGCAAACATGCAGTCCCACTCCCAAGCACTACCCAATCAGATTAAAGTGTAATGAGTAAATTAAAAAAGATACAATATGCACCTGCAGTAATCCTTATTGTATAGTTTAAAAGCCCATTTCTGAGTTTGCTGTAACTGGTTTGTACCACAAATAGTAAAACTTCATTGACCGGTCTGATGGATCCCTTAAAGACTATCCTGAGTATGTATGGCTTAAAGACAATAGAAACCACCTAAGTGAGCAGAGGCAAGTTTAATCTTTCTCATAAGAAAAGGCACCCCCTCAATATGGCAGTGCAAATGGGAAGCAGGTAAGCAGTTGCTTATATGGACCCTATCCCAATAGCCCTCACCCCACCCCTCTTCTCAGTTCACCATGGGTGGTGAACATGGGTTCACAGTCTTGGTGCAATAACCCATCACAATCATCCACCTGTATTTTATTCCTTATAGGGTAAGTGGGGGTGTCCTCTTCTGTTAGTTCAGGGTGACTTGATATTTTTGGGAAACCAGGGGCCTACTTGGAGAATAGGAATTTCCATGCTTACTAATGCTCCTTTGAGAGAAGCCCACCATTTTTTTATATTAATTTTCTCACAGTGACCAAGATTAAGATGTGGTAGTTGGTCTTGGGAAAAATATGCATCTTTGACACACTCTAGAGAACTGATAAATTTTCTTTAAAAGTAAATCACAGTGGTTTTGAAATCACTATTTTATTACTTTATTTTTCTCCTTTCCCTTTTTCTTATATCTTCCCCTATAGAACCCATTGCTTTTTCCTCCTCCCTCTTTTATCACCTTTGCCTGACAACAAGTAGTCATTAATGCAGAACTGTAAGGAACCCTAGAGCTCATCTAATATTTTCAGGGGTGTGCACAAGATCATCCGAGCAGAAAATCAATATCCCTTGCTAGTGTTTATTCCTCTTTCTGCTATAGCAAACAACTATGCCCAGAATGCTGATGTGATTCTTATTGCTGATAATGATATACAAGGATAAATGAAATAACATTAAGACTAGATCGTTATTTCTTAAGACAAATTAAACCAAGAACACATTCAATCTCCAGGGAATACTTTTTCAGGGTTTTTTTTCTTTTCATATATAAAGAAAAAGATATCACACAAATGAAACTGCAGATCTCCTATATGTTTAATATACCTTCCTTCATATCTACATAATAGATCTCATACACTAGTATCCCAATCCCATCTCACCCTCACCTTTTTTTTTTTAAACTCTTAGAATCAATATTGGTTCCAAGGCAGAGGAGGAGTAAGAAGAAAGTGTCTGAGGCCATACTTGAACCTTGGACCTCTCAATCCACTCTCAGCCACCCAGCTTCCCCCTCGTCCCCCATCTCACCCTTTCTGCATCACATAGGATATCATCATGGAGGCCAATATGTTCATATAAATTAAGTTTTTCATGTTTTACCTTCCTATTCATTTTCTGGAGTTAACATTCTCAGTTTAGTCTTCTAGTATCAGTTCTGTGGCTGTATATAAAGCTCTCCTGGTTCCACTCATTTCACTGTTCACTGTCCCATGTATTTCTTTCCAGGTTTTTAAAAAATCATTTTCTTTGTTTCTTATAGCACAGTAGTATTACATCCAAGAAATATTTATAATGATTTTCAATATAAAACGACTGCATTTCTCCAATACTATCTTGGTCCATGGCCACAAAGAACAAACATTTACTAAATAAAAGCAATCCATCCAAAGCTACAATGGCAAGGTTAACTGATATCTGCCAAATGTTACCATAAAATAATGCAATTGGCTTTTCAGCATCCATTTAAACAAAATCTGGTGTTCAGTGTTATCTTCCAAAGTAGACAGCAAAAGTGGCTTTTTATCCCTCAAATTATTTTTTAAGTTACTTTTTTTTTAAATGATCAAAGACAGTTTATAAGCTATACAAGAAAATCAGTTTTGAAATAATAAGGAAAAAGACATGTACAAGAATATTAATTCCTGCACTCTTTGTGGTGGCATGCCCTTCAATTTGAGGGGATGCCCTTCAATTGGGGAATGGCTGAACAAATTGTGGTATCTGTTGGTGATGAAATACTATTGTGCTCAGAGGAATAATAAACTGGAGGAATTCCATGGGAACTGGAATGACCTCCAGGAATTGATGCAGAGTAAACGGAGCAGAACCAGGAGAACATTGTACACAGAGACTAATACACTGTGGCACAATCAAACGTGATGACTTCTCCAATAGTGGCAATGCAGTGATCTTGAACTAGTTGGAGGGATCTGTGAAAGAACACTATCCACATTCAGAGGAAAAACTGTGGGAGTAGAAACACAGAAGAAAAACAACTGCTTGATTACATGGGTCGAGGGGGATATGATTGGGGATATAGACTCTAAATGAACATCTAGTGCAAACATCAACAACATGGAAATAGGTCCTGATCAAGGACACATGTAAAACCCAGTGGAATTGAGCATAGGCTACTGGAAGGGGTGGGAGGAAGGGGAGGGAGGGAAAGAATATGATTCTTGTAACCAAAGAATAATGTTCTAAATTGTCTAAATAAAACTTTCCAAAAAAAAAAAATCAGTTTTGATATTTTATTGTCACAGTGTAGTGGACTATAGACCAAAACAATATTACCTAGCTCAATCACAGATGCATTGACTCATGGAATTTTTGAACTAGAAAAGATCTCTCTGTGATCACTTAGTCTAACTGCTTTACTGGAAGGATAGGTAGGGTAACTAAAGCCCAAAGATAAGTGACTTGCTCCTTGGCTTTAAATCAAAGATCAAGCTCACATTCTGCAGGTCTTCCCAATAACCCCAGCTGCTAGTGCCTTCTCAACACTTAGAACACTGTCTGGTTACAGAAGGTAAAGTTTTAAAAAAAAAGTTAACTGCTCAGAATTTTAAAAATGAATTACAAAAGAGTTCTCACTTAAGACAAGTCATATATTAAGATGGGAGTGAAATAAAGGAGGGGTAAAATGTAAGACTTACAAACCAACAAGCAATTAATTCAGTAATCACCTTCTATTTAATAGGCAATTGAGAACAAAAACAAAATGAAAAACAGTTTCTTGAAGCAAGGTCCTTTATATTCTACTAGAAAGAGATAGAAGCAGAGGAGAGAGATATTATATTAACAAATAAATAAATAAATGCCATACACAAAATAAATAGAAAGTGATGGGCAGGGTGCCCTATGTTACCTAGATTACTAGTTAAGAATTCTTGAGGAGGGGGACAACTGGGTGGCTCAGTGGAATAAGAGTCAGATGAGAGGTCCTAGGTTCAAATTTGACCTCAGACCCTTCCTAGCTGGTGATCCTATGCAAGTCACTTAACCCCCACTGCCTAGCCCTTACTGCCATGGAACCAATACATGCTATTGAATCCAAGAGAGAAGGGAAGGGTTTAAGAAAAAAATAAAAGAATTCTTGAGGAAGCAAGGAGTTTGAGAGAAGAGACAAGAACACTCCAGACATAGAAAATAAGCAGGCTAATTTTGCAGACTAACACAGGAGTTTGTATTTTATCCTAATGGCAAAGAAAAGTCAACGAGGTTCCTTCTTGAGCATAAAATTGTTGTTCTTCATTTTCAAGGGCCAATGACATCACAGGGTGATGTCTTGATTTATTTATGTTAGGTTTAAGTAAGGCAGAGCTGCACAAAGCCTCACTCTCTTCCAGTCATCAAAGTCCAGTGGCAAGACAAAAGTCAGTACTACTGGGAATGACCCTAGAAGCAATAGATGACCATATTCAATGTTTGATCAAGCTCTGGATGTTCCATGGCACCCTTCAGCCACCTTCACAGTTGCTAGAACAAGGGGAAGTCTTCACATGCTTAGAGTAGAATTCCCCTAATTCACTAACAGGTTTGAGGCCTATCTGTTACCATCATCCTGGTTTAGTCCATCTGGAAGTAGTTTTTTACCAAGATGTGGCTTCTGCTCATGCTCTAGTTTCTTTGGAGCCACAGGTGAGAGTTGGGTGAAAGGTGGACACCAAAGGAGGCTGAGCAGTCCTGAAAAGGATTCATTAAGTTCTCCCACCCTGCACACCCCATGCACTAGAGTGTAAAAATTAAATTAGTATCTAGTAATAAAAATATTATATTTTTATGAGGTTTATTAAGGATTTAGAAATCAAGGAATAAAGAAGATACAAATTAAAAACCACATGCCCATGGCTGATTAGCCCATTCAAAATCCCTGTGCTTAGCTTACCACTAAACTTACTACATCATTGCAATGGCAGAGAAAAGCATGGGAGGCTTTACTACCAGTTAAATACTAATTGAGATCTCGACCAGGTAGAGATTCAGGTGAGATTATAGGGAATTCTGGGAAAATACCAAGGACTTCTGGGGTTTGGAGTCTAGGGTTCAAATCTCCATTTTTACAAGAGCATGATACTGTGGATACCAGAAAGACCAATTAGAGTACTGCAACAGTCCAAGGTGTAGCCTAATACCCGTTTGTGGTGAGACAAGGGACAAATGAAAAAAACTGTTGAGTAGATGGACAGATATGTAGGGAAAGTGAGACTAAGGCACAGAAGATCATTGCCAGGTTGTAAAATATGAATAACTAAAATGGTGTCCTCAAGTGATATAGAAAAGGGAGGTTGAGATTTTTTTTTAAACATTATTTTATTTGGTCATTTCCAAACATTATTCATTGGAAACAAAGATCATTTTCTTTTCTCCCCCCCACCCCCCAGCCGACTCGCGATTCCACTGGGTATCACATGTGTTCTTGATTGGAACTCATTTTCATGTTGTTGGTATTTGCATTAGAGTTTTCATTTAGAGTCGAAGGTTGAGATTGAAGTGAAAGATGAGTTCTGTAACAGGATATACTGGATCTGAAATGCCTATTGATTATCCAGATGAAGATGTCAGGGAGGCAATTAAAGATGTGGGATCATGAGTTCATGAAATAAAACACATAGACTAGGAAGTATAAATGAATTTGAGTGGATAAGATCAGAGATAAAAATAGAAAAGAGAACTTAGCATAGAGGTCTGGGACACATTTGTATATAGAAGCAGGATAGAGAATCTACAACGAAGAGAGAAGAGAAAGACTAGTCTAACTGGAAGAAAAAGAACTGAAAGCAATGTAATGAAATTCTACAAGGAGAGAGTATTTTGAAGGTCTGAGACTGGTCATCACAATCTAACCTCTCAGAAAGGTTTAGAAAGATAAGGACAAAGAGGATCATTTAATTTAGCAGCAAAGTTCACTGGTAACCTTGGAGAGAACCTAGTTTCAGTCAAGTGGTAGGAATGAAAGGCAGATTGAAATGGGTTTAGGAGTGAGTGGGAGGTGAGAAAATGTAAGCAATGAGTACAGACAGCTTTTTCTAAGAGTTTGGCTGTGAAAGGAAAGAGAAGAATTTGTGAAGTGATTGAAATGTAGTATTTACATTTAAGATTTCTTTCATTCAAGATTGGTGAGGGCTTATGTTGTAAACCCAATTCCAGAATCTTGATATAAGGCTGGAGATGAAGGAGAGTGGCAGATGCTCAGCTATAGCTATTCAATTTTTCTACTTTCTATATAGTGGAACGGAGGGAAAGTACAATTCCATCTCTACTTCAACTTGTAGCTGGGTGATACATGTTATATTTAGTCTTTTGCCCAGCTTAAGACAAAGCACATTGGGGGCAGGAGGGAGAGATTCCATAAGGGAATTAGAGCTTGGTATTATCTTTGGTATTAACTTTAAGCTCCATGACTATCTGTTAGTTGCTCATAATTCTCTTTTCCTGTTTTCAAGTGGGTATTCCAGTTCTGGCTATTTTTATGTCTTCTCTTTTTATCTCTTTTATCTCTTCTCTATCTTTTGGCTGGTCTTATCTATATATTCAGAGGAGCTCCAAATCTCTATCTCCAGATCTGATCATCTATCACCTTCATTCATGTCACCCACAACTATGGTCTCTGTCCTGACTTTCTCTTTCCCCTTTATTCAATCTTGCCCTGAAAATCTTATTTGCATTCATGAGTTCAATTAACATCCCTATGCAGATGATTCACAGGTTTACATATACCAACCCATAGACTTTCTCCAGAGTTAATCACATATAATCCCCCTACTTCTTAGACATCTTAAACATCTCTTCCTGCCAAAGCAAAACCTTCTATATGCTCAAGTGACCCTCTCTATCCTATCATCTTAACTCTTTCTTTTATCTTCAATTCCTAGCTCTTTGCTGACCAGTCTCATTATCTCCAACTACAACTACAACACATTTTGAACTGGGTATCTCATAGCTACATTCAACTCAAGTGTTTTTTGTTTGCTTGTTTTTTTACCTCAAATTCTCCCTCCCTTCCATACAAAGTGGTCATGGTCACCCATCATCCTCCTAGAATCACAATCCAGCTTTTACCCTTGATTCCTTACACTCATCTCCCATATCCAGTTGCCAAAATCTTATCAGTTCTGGCTTCATAAAAAACATTTCACATATGCCCCCTTCTCTCACCATGTCACATCTACATTACTGCAATTGTCTGAAGGCTGGTCTTCCTGCCTTAAGTTTCTTTTCATTCCAGTTCATCTTTCCCTCACCTATCAAAGTGAAGTTTCTAAAGCTCAGGTCTGACCATAACACCTCCCTATGTAATGAACCCCTTCCTATAACTTTTTATTACCTCCAGGTTCAATTAAAAAATCTTCAATCTCTCTTGTTCAATCTTCTTATACCTTACAAGTCAAGTGATCCCTGTCCCTACCCAACTCCCCTTATTCAATTCAGTTAACACTGTCTTTATTGTCCCTCAAACAAGATACTCCTCTACTAACTGCATATATTTTCTATGGCTGTTCCCCATGCATGGAATGCTCTCCTTCCTCATTTCTGCTTTCTGGCTTTCTTCAAAGCTCAGCTAAAATCCCACCCTCGACAATGAAGCCTTTCCCAATCCCCCTTAATGTTAGTGCCCTGCCTGCTGATTATCTTGCACACAGTTGTTTGCATGCTGTCTCTCTATTAAACAGTAAGCTCTTAAGAGAGCAGGGACTGTCTTTTGCCTTTCTTTGTAACTCCTCATGCTTAGTATGATGCTTGGCACTTAACACCCCAAACTTAAAATAATCCAGTGTCTTCCTTGCTCCAAACCCTACCATCTCTGAAACTTTGTCCTGTTGAAGGTACCACCTCCCTCCCATCTTTGGTGTCATCTTCCATTTTTCTCTTTCATGGATCCACTGACAAATCTTGTCATTTCTATTTTTAACATCTTTCTTATTTTTCTCCTCCTTATTTTCTCCTGTGTTTAATTCACACAGTCACAAACTAATTCAGATCTTTATCAACTCATAATAACTTTCTTCTAATTGGTCTCCCTGATTAAACCTCTTCTCACTCCAATCTTCCCTTCATTCAGCTACCAAAGTGATCACTCTAAAACAAATGCCTGATCTCCATTCTCCCTTCTCGACTAGTTCCAGTGGTTTCCTACCCTCCAGGATAAAACAGAAAAAGTTCTCTGTATAATTTGTAAAATTCCTCTTAATCTGGCCTCTTCTTATCTTCCTAATCAGCTTAGACTTCACATGCTCTAAGATCTAGCCTTTAGGACCTACTTGTTCCATTTCCCATCTCCATGCCTTTGCACTATCCCTCATGTCTCAAATGCTGTGTCTTGAGTTTTCCCGATTACCTTTGAGACACATCTCAAGTCTCATCTTCTGCAGGAGGCTCTTCTCAGTCTTCTCAGTTGTTAGTGTTTACCCTTCCGTGATTACCTCTTTCCTACTCAATACATAGAGGAAGCTCACAGGGCAGTAGATAAAAGCACTGAGCCTAAAAAAGGAAGACCTGGTCTCAAACACTTACTAGCTGTGTGACTCTGGGAAAAGTCATTTCCCCTCAGTTTTCTCATCTGTAAAATGGGGATAACAACAGCACTTAGTTTGTCATGAGGACCCAAATGCAGTAATATTTACTATGTACTTATTCCCTTCTCTTCCCCTACATAGCCTGTATGTACCTGGTTCCTTACATGTTTGCTGACTCCTTTAGACTGTGAGCTCCTTCAGGAATGATTCTTTGTGCCCTTCTTTAATATTCCTAGCAGTGAATTTAGGACATGGCACATAGTAAGTCTAACAGTAACAACCTGAACACCTCCAGAAACCTCAAACTTAGTATGTCCAAAATGGAACTGGATCATCTTGCTGCCTGCCTCCATTATTTCTATCAATGTTATAACTATTTATTCAGGCATCCATGTTTGAAACTTGGGGCTTCTTTTGGGGTACAGGATGAAAAGATGAGAAAATGCTTAATTAGTTACTAGATCTTTATTCTAAATCATCAGTTACTGATGAAGTGATGAATATCCTTCAGAGAGGGCACATTCTATCTCTAATACCTAAATGATGTTTTAACTTCCCTACAATTTATGAACATTTTTCCTAATTAAAACATCGCTCTTTGAATAATATCCTTACGTATCAAAAAGAAATACCACCCAATAATAGTTATTTACATAGGGCTTACTATGTGCCAGGCACTATGATAACCACTTTACTATTATCATCTCATTCATTCCTCACAACAACCCCAAGAGATCTGTGCTAGTGCCATCTCCATTTCACAAATGAAGGAGGCAAACAGATTACATGATTTGCCCAGAGTAACACAACAGTTTACTCCCACTTAAGGCAGCTAAGTGGCACAGGGTATAGAGTACTGGGCCTTAAGTTAAGAAGACTAAAGTCAATTCCTGCCTCAGACATACTAATTGTGTTACCCTGGGCAAGTCACTTAACCTAGTCTGTCTGTATTTCTTAATTTGTAAAAGAAGGATATTAATAGAACACGCCTCCTAGAATTGTTGAGGATAAAATTAAAAACTTATAGAAGACTTTTGAAAACCCCATTATTAAGCTATTATAGGTAACATCAATAAATGTTTTATCTATTGAACTGGTATTAACAACCCTTTAAGAAAGAATATGAATCACAAAAAGAAGCTTGCCTATAATAATAAATCAGTTCTAGAAATAATTTCAAATTCCAATAAGTCTAATAGCTCCAATTACTATTAGTCATTCTTTTCACAGATGTTTAAAACATTTTTTTAGTAAGTCAGAAAAGCTGAATTAAGGCTGAATTTTAAAATAATACCGATACATGCATAACCCAGTGGAACTGCTTGTTAGATTCTGGAAGGGGGAGGAAAGAGCGGGAGGGAGGGGGAGAATCATGAATCATGCAACCATGGAAAAATATTCTAAATAATAAAAAAAATAATACTGAGAACAGTTCCTTCATCCTCACAAGCAAAAACTTAATTTGATTTCCCAAAGAGTTCCTAACAACCAAAATAAAAGTTAAGCGACCCCAAACCCAATTCATGCAAAAGTTAATCAGATAAAAGTATTATAAAAAGACTTGAAACCAGAAGCAATATACCAAATAAAATAACCTGTGATGGAAAAAGCACTGGATGGGGGCCTATATTAAAATCTATGGTCTGCCACTTCCCTAGGTGACCTTAGGGAGCTTCAGTTGCTCAAATGTCAATCTAGGGAGGCTGAACAGTATACTGAACCTATGTGTTCTCTTCTAGGACTAAATCTCCTGCTCTATAATCCAATGGGGGGCTGGGGGGGGGGGGGAGGTTCAATTTTAGAATAAACCTGACACCTTAACCATGATGGGCTCACTCGGACTTTCCCCACACACCACAAAATCATTTCTCTAAGAGTAGTGATGCTTCTGTCAATGATCACAACTGGATGTTGCTTTAATTTAAACTACTCTGGAAAAGAAGTCATTTTGGTAAGCCAATGAAATAATTAGAATGTAAAAGAATTGTTTTAATAGTTATTGACAATATATATATATAATTCATTTATTTAAATTATGTTGGCAGTAATCAGAATAGCTGATCCTTCCTTGTATTTGTTGTGTAAAAAGGACTGGGCCACAAAACTTTTTTAAAAAGCTGCAACATCTAAATAAATTAAGTCAAGTCTTTGCAAAACCTGAGTTTCATCTTACCTATACTCAGAATTCAAAAATGTCTTCTTGAGACTCATAATCTGGTGCATGCAGCATTTGGTAAATAAAGTCTATCTGCAGACAGACCCAACAGTCTAGTTAAAATGTAGAGAAACTGTAGGCTGGTATCCATGTAACAATATACTGCTCACCCCACCTGTTCTTGTCAAGTACTGTACTAGAAAACTTGGGCCCAAGGCAAAAGTAGGCCTCTAACACTTTTAGATGATGAAGCAGGTATAAAGCTGGAAAATTCCAGAAGATAGAAAAAATGAGATAGATTTAGAGCTAAAAGGATGCCAGAGATCATTTTTCAAATGAGAAAACTGAGGCCTAAAGATCTTAGGTGAGAAGCTCAAGGTCATTTGGACTAGGAAGGAAGAATTTTATTTTGGAAGGAAAGTAAAATAGACAATAAATCTACCTATAAACTCCCTACTTTAACTAAAAATTAAAATGTATAAGTTTAAGATAATGTCATGTTATTTACATACTCTTTTATATTTATTATATTTATACACTGTTATTTATACCTGATCTTTGCATCACAGTTTCCTCTGGAAGAGTTCACAATTTGGGTAGCCTAATTCATGTTTAATCTTAAATCAATCAGTTGTGTTTCTCAGATTTATCTGGCATATCAATTTGCATTTGTAGCAAAGCTAAAGCCCTCTAGTAAGAGTAAATGTAAATTCTAGAGAGGATTATGAAGTCTCTCACCTGCTGACTGCCCTCTTATTTGGTTTCCAAATCCATCAAAAACTGACCTAGGATGATCATTTTGGTCCACACCAAGAGACAGCTTTAAAGGTAAAACCACATTATAAAAACTCTTGGGGGTTTCTGGCTTGGAATACCTTGGACTAGACACATGATGAATCTATATTACACTGAATTCTGTGCCCTTGATAAGAATTTCAGAATTGTTACCTTAAAATATTGACTTTAAACTACTGAGCCAGCACCTGATATATTCTCAATGCAGATTAAATATAAAACCACATTACCTATGTATGCACATGTATAAAATCAGAGAACAAATACACTATACAATATTCTGTATGGCAGGCCTTCATTAATTACTTGTTATTAGCTAGTATTGTTATTCTTAACTGGCTTTTATTTTGCAATATGTTCCCTGCTCCTATAACTCAAAAGGCCCATTACTGATTAGATGACAAGCATTCATTCACCAAGTACAATGAAATTAGTTGCATTACTGTGGAATAAAACAGTCGTTGAGATAGCCTTTCACACACCTCACTGCTAGAAGTGAAATAAGCTAAGAATAAAGCAAAATAACTGCCTTCAGATTTTTTAAGACCCCTCAAAAGCCATTCAGTCTAGCATCATTGTTGTAGAGAGGGGAATACTCAAGTCTAAATGGTCAATTTTTATTTTATGAGGCTGTCAAGAGGAAAACACAAATCTATATGATAAAATATTATAAAGATATTATAAAAATTTTAAAGAGGGCTCTGGTGTTGGAAGTCTGAAGAGTTCTCTTCATATCCTGTCTCAGACAAGCCTCTGACTGAGCAAATTCTTTCCTCTCTGGGCTTCAGTTCTTTAAGGAAGGGAGTCGGACTCCATAGTCTCTAAGGTCCCTTCCATTTCTCCAAGATCTGAGTCTATGACTAGATGAACTCTGAGATCATTCAAAAACAATAGGGTCCCTTTAAGTTCTAGTTCTATGAGCCTAAGAAATATGGTCAGGAGTGATAGTAATGGAAATAAATGACAATAAGTGAAAACTGTAGAAATTTTGGATGGAAAGAAATTAAACCACGACATCTTATTTTAACATATCCATCAAGAAAAAAAAATTACATTGCTATTAGAATGGATATACTAGGGGGCAGCTGGGTACTCAGTGGATTGGGAGTCAGGCCTAGAGATGGGAGGTCCTAGGTTCAAATCTGGTCTCAAGACACTACCCTGTGTGAGCCTGGGCAAGTCACTTAACCCCCATTGCCTAGCCCTTAACACTCTTCTGCCTTGAAACCAATACACAGTATTGATTCCAAGATGGAAGGTAAGGGTTAAAAAAAAAAAGGACATACTAAAATCCCAGGTTTTAAAAATTAAAAAAGCATAAAGACAATTCTATTTCTGTCAGAAGAGCATCCAATAGCCAAGAGAAAAGGGAATTCCTTGGCTATTCCCTCCCCATCTAGTCCAGTGCTTAGCACACAGTAAACTTGTTGCCTGGCCTCAGAGTTCATGTGGGTGTAGTAGATGATCAGGGAGGTACAGGTCAAAGGGACCTCAGAGGTCATCCCCATTTTTAAAAAGGAAGAAACTGAGGTTCAATGGTTAGGGCACACATCCAAGTTCTGTGCCCTAACCATTCAACCTTTAGTCCCTGTGGAGAAAAAAAATCAGTGGAATTACTGTCCCACTGATCTTCAGTTAGATCTTTTCCAATATTTTCTATTTATCATCGCTTGGTATTTTGTTTTGTTTTTAATTCTTACCTTCTGTCTTATAATCAATACTGTCAATACAAGGCTGAGGAGGTCAGAGCTAGGCGACTGGAATCAATGACTTGTCCAGAGTCACATAGTGTCTGAGTCACATTTGAAACTAGGCTCTCCTGTCTCCAGGCCCATCTCTCAATCCACTAAGCCACCTAACTGTACCCTCAAAACTTGTTTTGTCTATATTTGCTTGCTTTCCCCCATCAGACTGTAAGCTCCTGAAAGGTTGGGACTATCAGGCCTTTTTTGATATTACATTCAACCTTAGCACCATACCTAGCATCTTGTTGGCTCTTCATAAATGTATCTTTATCGACAAATTGATAAAAATTCCTTGAGGACAAGGATTTACTTTTTTGAAAATTCTATTTGTACCCCCAGGTTAGTATAGTGCCTGACCAAAAATAGTCGTTTAATAAATGTTCACTTATTGACTAATCGATAACAATTAATTAAGGGTGGAGATTGATTTTTTTTTCTATTTGTAATCCCAATTTTGCCACAGTAGGCGACCCCTGTTTACTGAATTGAACTTCCAAAATTAAAGTATGCGGTTGGATTACAAAACTTGCAAATCTCACCCCAACCTCTCTAACCTTCCTAAGTGGAGGTGGTGGAATTCAACGAATCCAATCCAGTCCAAACCACGCTTATACACTAAGCACCTACTATGTACCAGGCCCTGTGCAGAGGCCGAAACCCATCCGTGCTTTGAACTCGGGCTCTTTCCGTGATTTTATTCCTAAAGCAAACGATTCTTCAGGAGAGTTGGTTGGCTGATTGGCGGGAACCATCAAATGAGGGAATGAGGAACTCGCGTGTCCGGCCGAGTACCGGGGAGGAAGTAAGGTGGGGGAAGGGGAAGAGTTCGGCCGGTCCCGTAGATCGCGGCGTCAAACCCTCCGGCGGCAGCAGGCAGGAGTCGGGAGGGAACTGGGTTCGAATTCAGCCTCGGACGTTCGCTGGTGCCCATCTCGCGACCGTGGGCCTCAGTTTCCCTGCCTGCGACAAGCGCGCCAGGCCCGAGCGCAGCACAGCTGGGGAGCGGGAGGCCCAGCGCGGTCGCACCGCTCGCACCCATTCATTCGCCGCAGCCAGCAGCGTGCTCCCTCCCGCCCGCCCGGGGCCCGCTGAGGGCGCGCGGGCGAGGCGACGACGAGGCCGCGCGAACGCGGGCGCGCGCCAAGAGGCCCGAGGAGGCCCCCTCCAAGAGCCCGAGCCGGGGACCCGGCCCCACCGCCTAGCCTCACCGCGCCCCGCCGGAAGTCCCCGGCACCTCCCGCGCGCTGCCCCGGCGGGCTCCGGCCAAACTCCTCCCGTCTCCGGCGAGGCCCCAGGCCCGAGCTGCCACCGGTGGCCCCACGGGGCTGAAGGGAGGAGCCGCGGCTGAGTCAAAAGGGGCGCAGGGAGGTGGAGGCGAGCGGCCGTGGCAGTTACCTTAATAATCCTTCGGGGCAGCCCGGCCATCTTGTCTGATCCGGAATTCAGCCTCGGGGTCTCGTCTCCGGCTCCGCTCGCCTCACGCACGAGTGGAAGTCCCAGGCTTCACTTCCGGGCGACGCTACCGCGTCGTCGTAGCCGCCGCTGCCGACATGCCCCACGGGAAATGTAGTCCCGGCTGACCCGAGCTGTAGGCGAGGGCTGCTTCCCTCCGCCCCTGCGCGTCCGTACACGAGACCCTGAGAGAGGGGAGCGGAAATGACGGAAGCCTGGAGGGGCGATGACTGGGGCTACCCTTCACCTTTCTCTTCTGACTCTTTCCGGACCCCGCCCTTGTGGGAGGAGGGTCCGACCTCTTAAGGAATTGGCTGCCCAGGCCTTCTTCTATGAAATGGTGGTAAGGGAGGCAGGCATAGCAGCTGTCTATTCATTTCATATCTTTCCTTCCATCCAGCTATTCATTCATACCTCCTTTCCTCCCTCCATCCCTTCATCCATCCTTTTCCATCTTCCCCCATCTGCTCCTCCTTCATCCATCCATTCATCCATCTCTCCATTCATCCATTACACCATCCACTTATATATTCATCCCTTTCTTCATCCATCCATTCATCTCTCTCCATCATTCATCCATTCCACCCTCCACCCCTTCTTCCATCCATCTATCTCTCCCTCTATTCATCCATCCATTTTTCCTTCCCACCATCTATGGTCAGCCATCCATCTATATATTCATCCATTCCTCCATCCATCCGTCCATCCATTCATTCATAAAGTCATACAGATTATAAATGTAAAGGCACAAACCATCTAGTCCAGCCCTCTCATTTGGCATATGGGGAAACCAAGGTTCCATAGGAGTTAAATAATTTAGAATCATAGATTTAGAACTAAGGGAGATATTAGAGGTCATCCATTATGGAGCCAGGATTGGAAGCCAGACCCTCTAACTCCTTTTTCAGCACACCTTTCAGTGCCCTACTCCCATGTGACCTTGAACCCAGGTCTTATATTTTTTTACTTTTAGAAAATTTTATTTAATTAATTAATTTGGAATATTTTTCCATGGTTACATGATTCATGTTCTTTCCTTCTCCTTCCCCCAACCCCCTCCCATAGCTGCATTTCCTCTGGGTTTTACATGTGTCATTGATCAAGACCTATTTGCTGAACCTAGGTCTTTTAATTCTAAATCCAGGGATCATTCCACAACTTAACCATTTACTCCAACCCCAATCTACATTATGAATTTTATCTACAATATCTTTCACAAGTGCTCACCTAACCAATCCTGCTTAACAGGATGTGTCTTGTTTATCAGAGTTGGTACAGACCTGACCCAGTACATTGAATGGAGAGTTTTAGTCCCAAAATAGGTAGCATTCATAACATGGATTCTCTAGACCTTAAAGTAGGGATAAAGGTATTACCTCCAATAGTGTATATCATTCTTTCCTCAGCCTCAATGGGAAGAAAAGAGGTGGCTAGAATTATTAATAATACAAGCTATATAGAGTAACTGAATTATAGAATTACAAACTCTTTGGAGTGATCAGGAACTTAGAGACCTTCAAATCTATTGACAGAGAATCTCCTCTATAGTAAACTCCAAAAGTGCTCATCCCAGCAAGTGTGGGGAAATGGAAAGAACCCCAAGTCTGGGGTCAGAGGCTCTGGGTTTAAATATCATCTCTGCCACTTATCTGAGTGACCGTAGGCAAGTTCTCATTTCCTTACTTGTAAAACAATACATGTAGTCTCTGAGGTTCCTTCTAGGCCTAGCTCTCTGATCAGTCCTATGACTTCCACTGAGAGGAATCTAGCTAACTTCCAAAGAGCCCATTCTATTTTTGGATGGGCTTATTGTGAGAAGCTTTTCCATATATCAAAACCAATAAATCATCTCTCTAGATTTATTCCCATTGCTTAAAACAAGCCAAATATTTCTTCTCTTTTTCCATGACAGATTGATGAAGACCACTATTATATCCCCATCAACTCTTCTCTTATACAGGCCAAACATCCCCAGTTCCTTTAAGTGATCCTCATATGACATGATCTTGAGGGCCTTAACTATCTTGGCCACCAACCTTTTGGATACTTCTCAACTGAACATCATTCTTGTTACAATATGGTACCTGGGCCAAAGGTAAACATTTGCTTTGATTGGCTATGTTTGTAACAGGCTTTATTGTTCTTTGATTCTTTCATTTTTATTTCCTTTTATGCTCTTTTTTCTTTGCATTTTCTTTTCTTTCTTTTTTATCATTGGGGGGATGGCTAGAAGGAAGATTTTTACCAGTTGAAAAAAACATATTAATTAATATGAAGAAAAGCATATGGCAACTAGATCTGAACACAAGACTTCAAATGAGGTCTGATAGCAAGATAATCCTAGGTAAAGGAGGGCAGATCCATGTATCAAATTCCACTTAATAGTCCCCAAAATTAATTGATGTATTTGGTACCTTTCACACTACCTGTTTGTAAGCATGAGCAATTTATTTACTTCACTGGTCCTCAATTTCCACATCTGTAAAACAAAGAGTTGGACTGAATGACCTTGAAGGTTCCTGCTAGCTCTAGATCCATGACAGGACCAATATTTGCTAGAGTTTTCCATGCCCCCCACAATATGAATTAGTCTAGTTTGCTTTGTTTTTTAAACCTTTACCTTCTGTCTCAGAATCAATATTGTGTTTTAGTTCCAAAACAAAAAGCAATAAGGGGTAGAGAATGGGAGTTAAATTACTTGCACAGCGTCACACAGCTAGGAAGTATCTGAGGCCAAATATGAATCCAGGACCTCCAATCTCCAGGCCTGGCTTTCTATCCACTGAGCCATCTAGCTGCCTCTTAGCCTAATTTTCCCCTAAAAGGTGACAAAGCCTTACCCAGGGATTTGCTTGTCTTAGGAGGCCATGGCTCAAGCTGCTTATCTCCTGATACAACTTCCTCCTAGTCTTTAGCCATATTGAGAGGGTTTCCTGATCACCTAAGGGCATAAAACAGTCCACTCAGATGGGGTCAGGGCCCTCCAGACTCAGCAGAGCATCTCATAGCAACTTGAGGTTCTCTATCAGCCTATGGCACCCAGCAAGCACAACCACAGATGATCAACCAAAGTAGACTTTGTGCTCCAAGTAAAAGCAGCCTTAGTTAAACTCTCAGAGGGAGTGTATGTAGATAGATAGATAGATAGATAGATAGATAGATAGATAGATAGATAGAAAGACAGAGAGAGAATACAGATAGTCCCTAAATGAAAAATAATAGAAACAACTGAAGCACAATAATAATAAATCATAGAGCTTTACAACATCGTTTCTGTACATATCTTTTGAATCTTACAGAGTGAACTGGCTTCAAAACAAGGAAGAGCTAGGTTCAAATCCTGTCTCTGATACACATTAACTGTGTGACCCTGGAAAAGTCTTAATCCAATCAGTGCCTCAGACACTGTGGAGCTAGGACAAGTCATATTAATGAGTTCCTGTTGCTTTAGCAGACAGGTTACATAAAGACTATGGATATATGGGGGCATTGGTCTTTTTTTTCTGTTACTAATATACTAATCTATACTAATCACTGGGTAGTGCTACATCTGAGGATTATAATCAAGAATGTTCTCCACTTCTCTCTCTCTCTCTCTCTCTCTTTCTCTCTCTCTCTCTCTCTCTCTGTCTCTCTCTCCTTCCCTCCTCCCTTCTCCCTTTCTCTGTGTAAACACACACACACACACACATACATACATACACATACATACTGGCTTTCCCCCCCTCCCAAATGGTGAGAATGTGACTTCCTCCTCATCTCTACTTCCTGGCATCCTTGAAGTTCCAGCTTAAATCCCATCTTCTACAGAAAGCCTTTCCCCAACCCCAGCCTCATAATGATATTCTCTCTGATTAATTATACCCAATTGATCCTCTCTTTATCTTTTTGTACATAATTGTTTTTATGTTATCTCCCCCATTAGATTATGGGCTTCTTGAGAGCAGGGAGTGAATTGTTTTCATCTTTCTTTTTAATCCCAACATTTAGCACAGTGCTTGGCATATTGTGGTTGGTTGGTTGTCTCTCAAACCGAGGATGACGATTGTCTTTGTGTGTTTTTGTGCACAAAGACACTTGTGCATGAAGATTTAAGTGGAAAAGTTGATGCACAGAGACAGTCCCACTCTCTGGCATTGGAAGCCTGGGTCCATTGACACGAAAAGTCGTTACACCTGGAGACTTCCTCAGCTGCATTGGATGGCCGTGTTGTCTTTTGTGCTCCAACATGCCCTGAGCACTCCACAGTGCTTTGCTGCGTCGCCCTCTCAGCCGTTGAACCTTCTTATTGGTTTCTTCTGCCTGTTCCGCCGAAGCAGTCTTCACATGCTGGGTGAGCAAAGCCCTGGTTCACCAGGGGTCGATGACCCGATGGCTACCCTCACAAGGTTTAGCTGGCCTGTTGAAACCTTTGCCCGGGGTGTGGCTGCTGCCGCATGCTAGCAGCTACTGGGAGCCACAAGTGAGAGCTGGGTCTCAGGTATGGGTCAGAGGCTGGAGAGCTGCCCTAGGAGGGCACGACAAGCCCTCCATACCAGAGATATTACCCCTCCCTGAGCACCCCATACACCCCTTGGCATATTGTAGTTACCTAATAAAAACTGTTGATTGAATAATTGACAGGTGATAGTGATTCAAGACATCTGCCATATGCCTGACTATAAGAGGACATCTGGGAAGGGAGCTCTTTTCCCTTCTGTCTACCTCTTACCATCCAGGCTCAGAGGGGGAATTAGGGACCATTATTTGCATTTTACTCCATCCTGTCTATTTATTCCCCCTCCTTCCCTTGTGATTAGGCACAAAAATCTACACACCCTGGTCTGGACTTCTCCTTCCTCCCACTTCACATGCTTTACCCAAACTCCTTTTCAGGACACTCCCATCTGCCCTGTCTTCTTCCCTGACGTAGGCCAATGTTTCTCAATTTCCATCAATTTCTCATACTTCAGAATTGCTCTTCCATAGGGCAGAATCCAGATATGGGGTATTCTCACATGTTAAAACAGCATGCAATCCTAGTTGCCTGTGCTTTTGCTCTTTCAGAATACACTGGGATAAGATATTTTCTGTGTTTTTTAGGCAGTCCAAGGGTAGGATGGAGAAGAACCACTATTTACTCTATATCTTAACCATAACTTTGTTGCCTCCCTGTCCTTGACCAGCAACCAGATTTTGTCAACTAAGTGGACTGAATAATGCCATTAGTATTTTGATGGATCTGGGATCTCACAGATGCAAAATCACAACTCTCATTTATGTCTTTCTATAAATCTTCCACAGAGGGCTACCAAACATGCTGGGGACCTTTCTGTAGGCCAGAGTTTTTTTTTAACATATCACTCTTAAGGCATCTGTGGATAAATTTCAGGGAGTCTATGATCTTAGACAGGGTAAAAGATACATCTTTATTTTAATATAACTGAAATCTTTTATAATCTGGTATGTTTTATTTTATGCATTTAAAAACAGAGTTCTGAAAAAGGACCAATAAACTTCCCCAAACAGATCCATGATACAAAAAAAAATTAAGAATCCCTGCTTTAGATTTCTTTATATTGAATAGATACCACATGGGCTATCTATCACTTGGTTTTTCCCATGTCACATCACTAGACCTCCTCTTTTCTAGTCATATATCTCTCTGATGTTATCCTTTTTGCCCCTCTTCATACTCAGTTCTTTATTGGTAATATGGTGGAGTCTACTGACACCCATTATGCACCTTTTGGTGACCTTCAACTTGAATTCTTTGGAGACTATGCTCTTCCATGACCTGTAGCCATACAGCTCCTCTAAAGGATTATTGTTGTGCAAAGAAAAGAAAAGAAGAAGAAAAAAACTGGGTTGTGGGCAGCTAGGTGGTTCAGTGTATTGAGAGCCAGGACCAGAGATGGAAGGTCCTGGGTTCAAATATGACCTCAGATACTTCCTACCTATTCGACCCTGGTCAAGTCACTTAACCCTCATAGTCTACCCCTTACTGCTCTTCTGCCTTGGAACCAATATACAGTATTGATTCTAAGATGAAAGATAAGGATTTAAAAAGAACAACAACAGATGGGTCTTTGGCCCTGGAAGAAGCTTTGTGTCCATTAAAGGCTCTATGCAGTTTCCCAAAAACAATTCAACCTGCTCTACCCTTCCTGTTCAATTCTAGACCCAACTAATTTTTATACCGCCTGTCTAAGATATGTGTACTTCTAGACAAACTCTTTGGCTGTCCCTCCAACTGTGCTTTATAGACATTTTTCATCAGCTAGGATTTTTCTGCATGGATTTTAGGTCTAACTTTCTGTAGTAACTGTAGGAAAATGTTCCAGTGTTTGATGGAATCAATACAATGCCATTAGCAAACAGAAGCACATGGATAACTTCACTATTGTTAAGGGATCCCTCTTCCATTTGAATTCCATTAGGGACAGAATCTACTCCTGTTGTTCATCAGGACATGCCATGATCATGCCAACATCTTTGAACACATATATCTCCTTATTTTATGCTTTGTTTGATGTTAATAGGCACATGATCATCAAGAAAAAATATTTTTTGTTGTAGCTTTCAAGGAATTCTGTATGCTTTTGGTATGTCCATGGAAGATAGTAAAATAGAAATATAGTTGGTAATGTTTATAATTTTCTTGACAATAAAAATGGAGGTGGGATTTTGGGGAGAGTTGGTTGTTTTTTAGCCTTTAGTATACTCATCTCTTTCAAAATTCTTTAAGAAATGATCCCTCAGTGCCCTTAGGATTGCCAGCATCATCTAGGTCAAACCTCCTTTATTTATGTTTGGTCTAGTCCAGCTGTTGTTCCCTCATTTGCCTCCCTCAGTGCCATTTAAACTGCCTCTTAAAACATATCTGGAGCTGTTATATTTCAGACTGTACCACATTACCAATGAAGAACTGACTTTTAGAGGCATAAATGATAGCATTACAGAGGCCTATGATTAGAAAAGATGGGGGACTAGGCTAAATGTGGTGATCTCACTATCAATGGGAAAAAGAATTTATTAAAATCTGCCAGAGACCATCATACCCCGATTGGTTGACAAGGTCACGGCCTGAGGAAATGGGGTCTGCAAAGAGCACTGTGTGCCTGCATACATGGGTTGAATACACAGTGTGTCTCATCTCCTTATTCCGACCATGACATCACATCTGGGCAGAGAGACCTTGGATCCTCAGAGAGGCCACTGGATGGACCTCTATAAATGGCGCCTAAACAGGGATCTTTTCCATTTCTGTCTGTTGTCTTCCTTTCAGTTTCATTTCAAAAAAGACTCGTGAGATGACTTTGATTACTTAGGTCTCTTGTCAAGCTGTCATTGCTTTTCCCTTTATGGATTCTTACTGCTTTGTGAGATAATAATCATAATCTTCCAACAACTTCCTTTGTAAGATTTTACAAAGTACTTTACTTTCTAAATCAGAATGCTACTCTTAGTGTTTAACAGGGAGACTTGAATTTTTCTGGGTGAGGCAATTTCTAGGTTTTTGATGTCCCTATTATGAAGATGGATTTCTATCATTTAGACTTCCTTAAGAAATCAAAATTATCAGTGTCAATGTGAGTTCCTTTATCCATTTCCCATTTTTTCAGCTTCAACTGCTTATTTAAATATATCAAACTAGCATTACCTCAAGGGCATGCCATATCTTCTAAATTTATTCACTCCTCTAGTTTGTTTAGGGGTTTGATCTTTGATCTAGCCAATTATTGTTCTGACTGTACCCAGAATGATGATTCAGAAATTATTCCTCAATTGATAGCCAACTGATTCTTTTCTCTCAAAATATAAGCAATTTATTTTGGGGGGGGATTTGTACTTGCTCTGGTTATGACCTCTTGATTTTCTTCTCAAGGTGTTAATAATTGAGGAGGTAGCTAGGTGGTTCAGTGAATTGAGAGCCAGGTCTAGAGACAGGAGATCCTGGGTTCCAATCTAGCTCAAACATTTCTTAGCTGTGTGAGTCCAAGTAAGTCACTTTGCCCCATTGCCTAACCCTTACATTTCTTCTGCCTTGGAACCAATACCCAGTATCAATACTAAGATGGAAGGTAAGGGCTATAAAAAAATTAATAATTGGTAGGTTTGTATCAGTTGTACAGTGTATAAACCTTTAATTGATCTCATTTTTTTGATGATACATATTTTCTAACATTTATTGTTATCCTTTCATGAGTGAATTTGTTATCATTTTCAGTGAATTTACCAAGAATCAAAGAATATTCATAATAATATTTTATTTTTTCTAAATTGCATGTGACAACCATTTTAAACATTTTTTTAGTTCCATATTCTCTCCCACCCTTCCACCCTTCCCTCCCTCCTCTCTCAGAGAGTAAGCAATCTGAGTTTTTCATGAATCAAAGTACATGTAAATTTAATTTGGATTAAAATTTTAGTTGTTGTTCAGCCTTTTTTTTACTCATGTTCGACTCTTTGTGAGTCCATTTGGCATTTTCTTGGCAAAGATACTAAAATGATTTGTAATTTCCTTCTCCAACTGATTTTACAGATTCAGAAATTGAACAGGGTTAAGTGACTTGTCCAGGGTCACCCAACTAGGAAGTATCTGAAACAAGATTTTAACTTGAGGGGTCTTTCTGACTCCAGGTCTTGCACTCTATCCACTATACCTCCTACCTACCCAAAATTTTTAGTAGAATTTCTTTATAAAATTAAAGTATGTACCAATTAAGTAACAATAATAATAGCTAGCATTTACCTAGCCCTTTTAGGTTTGCAAAGCACTTTATAACGATTATATCCTTTCACCCTCACAACAACACTGGAAGATAGGTGCTATTATTATCTTCATTTTATAGTGATGAATCTGATGCTCAAGAAGAAAGGTTAAATAATGTGCCTGTATCATACAATCTATTACATATAAGGGCAGACTTTGAACCCAGATCTTTCTGACTTCCTGACAAAGTCCCATGCTTTTCACACCAAACTGAATGGATAAAAAGACAAAGAAAAAAGAACACACATTCCCTGGTTACCTTTGGTTTTACATAGTAAAATTGGTTTACATTTAGGAAAAATTCCAGGCCTTTCCAAGTTTATCTTTATCTACTTTTTTATCTACTATACCAGACTGCTTCTATTTGATCCTTTGCTTGGCACCTTTGTTTGCCACCACCCTGTGCCCAACAGGCGGTTGTAAGAGCCTTCCAGCCCTGCCCCCAGCCTCTCCCCTCCATAATCCGTCAACTCTCTAGTTAATATCCCGGAATCACCCCCCTGAACCTGTCAGCCTCCACTCACCCAGCCCCCAGGCAAGAAGCTTCCTGTCATTTCTAAATTAACTCCTCCACTGGGCACTTCAGCCCTTCCCAGTGGAGCTCCAACCTATCCCTCCGCCCAATTTCCTATTACTGCCCTCCACATTCCAGAGCAGCTGGCTTATCAGCTCTTCTCTGGCCAATGCATTCCACCTGGGTGCTTCATCATGAGGAGCCGCTCCTGGGATTCCTGACTCACCCCCAGACTTTCCTGATGACCTCCATTGGTGGTGCCCTACCCTAGGCGCCACTGCCCTCCCCCGTCATCCCGCCCATGGCCGGGAACCTCGGCCCCCACGAGGCTGCCGTTGGGTGCCACACTCATCAGCAACCTCGGCTGTTTCTGCCCCGTGACTGGAAGGCTGGGAGCAAAAATGCCTTCCAAAGCACCCTTCATGAAGACCCCCCAAACCCAGGCAGCTCTTCCTCCCCACCCTGGGCTCCTTGGATCCAGCAGCAGCAGGCCCACATCAGGGATCCCTCCTCTTCCTCCTTTGTGGATCCTTACTTCTATCTTAGAAACAATCTAGACAGACGAGGAAGGCTGGCCAAATGGGGTTAAGTGACTTGTCTAGGGTCACACAGCTAGAAGTGTCTGAGGTCATATTTGAACCCAGCACCCCCCCCCCCTTTAGACTGTAAGCCTCTCGAGGACAGGGACGATCTTCATTCGGCTTATTTGTACCCCCCCAAATAGTAACTGCTATCTAAGTGTTGGTTGGTTAGTAGTGTAGAAGTAGTACTAGTAGTGGTAGTAGTGGCAGAAGCAGTCGTAGTAAGTAGTAGTAGTAGCATAGTAGTGAGTAGCAGTAACAGCAGCAGCAGTAGCAATAGTAGGAGGAGTATTCCTGGGGCTTTGCAGAAAGCCTACCTTATAGCAGGTGTTTAATAAATATTTATTGTGGGGCAGTTAGATAATTGTAGTTGGAGAGCCAGGCCTAGAGACGGGAGGTCCTGGGTTCAAATGTGGCCTGAGACCCTTTTTAGCTGGGTGACCCTGGGCAAGTCACTTGACCTCCATAGCTTAGCTAGAAGGTGAGGGTTTTTACAAAATAAAATAGAGAGGAAATATTGGAATCAGAAAATATAAGAGCTGCCCTGATCACTTACAAAACCATACAGTGTCCGATTTGTTATTATGAATAGAGTTGTGAGATTTTTTTAAAAAATCTTAAATTTTTATTATTTGTCATTTGTTTCTATTGTGTCTACCTTTTTGTGACCCCATTTGGGGTTTTCTTGGCAAACTAGAGTGATTTGCCTTTGTCTTTTCCAACATAATTTTATTTCATTTATTTATTTTTTGTTTGTTTTTTTAAACCCTCACCTTCCACCTTGGAATCAATACTATGTATGGTTCCAAGGTAGAAGAGTGATAAGGACTAGGCAATGGGGGATAAGTGACTTGCCCAGGGTCACACAGCTAGGAGGTGTCTGAGGCCATTCAACATAATTTTAGCTGCTTCTAAATCATAGAGGACTGAAAAAAACCCCGAGATTACAAGGTGATGTTATTTAAACCCATTAACCAGAGTTAGAACTCAGAATTCATGGCATTTTTGGGTCCTTCATTGGTTAAGGGAATGCCCCAGCTGAAAAATATCTCCACCGCTGTAGAGTTAACAGCTAGTCTATCTACCTCATATTCCTCACAGTTGCCTTGGGCAGCTACAAGTGGATAGAGAACTGGACATCAGGAGGACCTACATTCAAATCCAGCTTTAGACACTTACCAGCTGGGTGACCCTAGGCAAATCACGTCACTATGCTTGCCTCAGTGTCCTCCTCTGTAAAATGAAAACCTCAAATGGGGTCACAAAGAGTCAGACAAGACAAAAACAACCGAATAACAAGAAACCTGTGCTTGCCCAGCAACTGGGTAGCACAGTGGATGGACAAAGTGCCAGGTCTGGAGTCAGGAGGACCTGGGTTCAAATGTGGCTTCAGATACTTCCTAGCTGTATGACCCTGGACAAGTCACCTAACTGTTGGCCTAGCCCTTGTCCCTCTGTCCCTGAGTTGTTACTAAGACAGAAAGTAAGTGTTAAAAAATAAAAGCAACAGCTGGGTGGGACACGGAGAGGATAAGTGACTTATCCAGGGTGTTACACATAGTATGGTACTTTCTCTGAGGTTTATTAACTCCACAGCCACCCTTTACCCAGTATGCTGCCCAACCTCTCACGCTGAAGCTTTAGCGCATACAAGAAAAGTTTGACAAAACAGAGAAGGGATCCTGAAAAAGGCACCCCGGCTTTGCCCCCGCCCTTGGAGCCCTGTCACCATTCCCCCATGATTCTGCTGTGGCCTGCTTCCCGGATACAGTATCCTCCAGTGCATCCAGGACTAGCCTTGGAGAAGGAAAGACCCGCGTTGAGAACGCTTACTAGCCGTGGGGTCCTGGGCAAGCCATTACATTTCCCTCAGCCTCAGTTTCCCCATCTATAAAAAGGGCATGACAATAGCTGCGCGCACACGCCTTGCAGGGCTGCGATCTGTCCATCCTAGAGGGCCGTCTGAGGGCCAGCTTGTGCAGACAGGACGGGTCATGGGGAAACGGGGTCCAGGAAGCATTCGTCATCGCCCCCTCCTTCCGCTCCCCTGGGGTCCAGGCCGAGCCACGCGCTCCTCGGGGAGAGATGTAAACACACAGGCCCTGGAAGGGGAAGACAAGTGAAGCGCGTAGTCCTGCTTCAGACCCCAGCCAGAGACAGGAATGTTACAGAACCAGCGCGGGGCGGAGAAAGTTTCACAGGAAGACTCCATGGAAGGACAGCTCCGCTTTAGCTTCTTTCCAAACCAAAGACAACACTGAAATTGGACTGCAGACACTTACTTGCTGGGGGACCCTGGGCAAGTCACTTCGCCCTGTTTGCCTCCGTTTCTTCATCTGTAACAGGAACCGGAGAGGGAAATGGTCAACCTCTCCATTATTTTTGCCAAGAAAACCCCAAATGGGGTCAGGAAGAGTCAGATATGACTTAACTGAACAACCACAACAAGCGAAAGACAAAGTTCAAATCTAGCCTCAGACACTTATTTGCTGTGAAACCCTGGACAAGTCACTTAACCCTATTTGCCTCAGTTTATTTATCTGTAAAATAAACTGGAGTAGGAAATGGCAAACCACTCTAGTATAAACCCCAATTGGGGTCGTCAATGGTCAGACATGACTTAATTGAACAACCACAACAAGCAAAAGACAATTCAGGTTCTAATATAATATGGTACTTTGCTTCTAGGCCTTTAGGACTGTTAAAAATTCCCCAGAGCTCCTATTTGTCAGGGAGTACTATAATAATGCCTCAGGTTTGTGGGGTGACTTATAGTTTAAAAAGTTCTTGCAGAGGAGGCAGATAGGTGCCTCAGTGGATAGAAAGACAAGCCCAGAGTCAGAAGCGTCTGGGTTCAAATCTGGCCTCAGTTACTTTCTAGCTGTGTGACCCTGGGCAAGTCATTTAACTCCAGTTGCCTAGCCCTTGCCATTCTTCTGCCTTAGAACCAATAAATAGATTCATAGTTGGTTCTAAGATGGAAGGTAAGGGTTTAAAAAAAAGCTCTTGCATACACTTTATCAAAATAATCAACATCCATTTATTAAACACATATTGTATGCCAGATCTCATTTGATCTTCAACTATCTTGTGGAACAGGATGGGTTTCATTATCCTGTTTGTAGCCATGGAGAAGTTGAGCATCAGAGAAGGCTAAAGGATCATAGACTTTGAGCTGGAAAGGACCTTAAAGGCCATTGAGAATAATTCCTTATTTGACAGATGAAGACACTGAGGCCCAGTAGGGTGAAGGGACATGCCCAACGTCTCACTGATAGTAATTGGTGAAGCTGGGACACAGGGCTTCTGACTTTAAGACCCGAGTTCGTTCTTCCTCTTCTATTTTTTTTTTAGAATTTTTAAAAAAATTTTAATTAAAAACACTCAAAAAGAGTATTTTGATACATATAACACACAAAAAGAAGATACTCTATAAATTCTGACTTTAAATATAATAAATGCTACTTATTGCTTTCTTATAAAATTTGAAAACATTATAAATATACATTTTTTATTTTAAAACTCATCTTTAATTTTAATTAATACTTTTAAATTTTAATAATTAATACTTTACTATTAATTCTTTTTAAAAAAATGTTTACCTTCTGTCTCAGAATTGGTACAAGTATTGGTCCAAGGCAGGAGAGCAGTAAGAGCTAGGCAACTGGGGATAAGTGATCTATCCACAGCTAGGAAGTGTCTCAGGTCAAATTTGAACCCAGGTCCTCCTAACTCTAGGCCTGGAGTTCTATCCACTATACTTACCTAGCTGCCCCTAATTATTATTATTTATAAAAACCCTAATCTTCTGTCTTAGAAATTATAATAAGTACTGATCCCAAGGCAGAAGAATGGGAAGGCCTTGGCAATGGGGGTTAAATGACTTGCCCAGGGTCACACAGCTAGGAGGTGTCTGGTCCTCCCATCTCCAGGCCTGGCTCTCTATCTGAGAGAGCCCCTACATGTTACTTTCAAAACTGTCCTGCTTACCCATGCTTCCTTTTAAACTTCTTTCACCTATTTACTATACAATTAAAACAAATGAAATGGCCCCCTTTTTTTGGAGGGGCGGGTTCCTAATACTCTCTTCTCACAACCTCTCTCCTCCAATTAAAAATAGACAAAAGGGGAAAACACAGCTTTGTTACAAATAAGCCCAGTCCAAAAAAAAAAATGAATTCCCACAGTGGCCATGTTTCTGTATTTAAATAAATGACTGGCCTGTAAAGATCTCCACTCTATTTTGTATCTGCTGCTCTGCCTGGTTTCAACTCTACACACTCCCAGGGTCCAGTTCCCATCTCCATCCTATTTCCCTTCTCCCCTTTCCTGTCTCCCTTTTTCTGTAGTTTTCCCCTCCACTCCACCGTAGGCTACTTGAGTGCAAGGAACTGCTTATTCATTGTATCTCCAGGACTGAGCACAGTGCCAGGCACCTAGTAGGTACTTGAATGTTTATTGGATTGGAATGGATTCATTATTCTACCTCTTTTAATTTGAATGCCTTTCCTCAGGTAATTATTTCCTTTGTTCCTCTGGATAGCTTGCTTGTATGTAGATGTTTACAGGTCTCTCCCATTTGATTGTAAGCTCCTTGACGTCAAGACTGGCTTTTGCGTCTTTCTGTATCCCCAGAGCTTAGTCCGGCAGTTGGCCCATAGTAATTACTTAATCAATGGTCATTGATTGATTGCAGGTTCCCTGAAATCACAGTTGGCTATTGCATTGATCAGGGATTTCTTAAGGCATCCAAAATTACTATCTTTAAACGTTATCCACATCCAGAGGAAGAACTGTGGGAGCAGAAACACGGAAGAAAAACAATTACCTGATCACATGGTTTGATGGGATGTGATTGGGGATGGAGACTCTAAACAATCACCTTAGTGCAAATGATGATAATAAGGAAATAAGTCTGGATCAAGGACACATGTAAAACCCAGTGGAATTGTTCATTGGCTCCAGGAGGGGAGTGGGAGGACGGGAGGGACAGAACAGGAATCATGTCACCATGGAATAATATGCTAAAATCAATTTATTAAACAAAAATTTCAAAAAACTAAAAAAATTACTATCTTTAGGTTGTTGCTGCCCTTTCTACATACCATTCTTCTGGTTCTGCTCTCTTCACTCTGCATCAGTTGCTACTCAAGCTTCTCTAAAATGGTTTCTTTTGTCATTTCTCAGTGCATGCACAGGGAAGACTAGCACCTCTGGTGTGAGGCTGCTCATCCACCTTTGGTGTCCACCTTCACCCCATCTCTCACCTGTGGCTCCAAGAAGCACCACACTCTGGTAAAACTCTCAGCAGACCAGCTAAACCAGGTTGAGGGGAACGGAAAGACCTCAAACCATCAGTGATTCAGGGCAAAGCCCACCCCAAGCATGTAAGGCTTATCTGTTGTTTTTTAAACCTTTACCTTTTGTCTTAGAATCAATACTGTATATGTGTAAATTTTAAAAAAAAGAGGCAATTGAGGTTAAGTGACTTTTCCAGGGTGACACAGCTAGGAAATGTCTAAGGCCAGATTTGCACCCCAAACCTCACAACTCCAGGTATGACGCTGTATCCACTGTGCTACCTAGTTGCCCTGACATCATTGATTCAAGTAGTATCCTGAAGTGAAAGCATCCAATGACCGTGATAAGATAATACACAATTTGCCTCTAACTAGAACTGGTGGAGATGGATTAAAAAGGAGAAATGAAAAGGAAAGAATCTGCAGCTTAAATATAGGCCAGCTGTATTTTTACCCCATTTGGGCTCTTCACTCCCAAAGCTCCCCCCCAGGCAGCTATAAATAGAGGCTGATTTTTATCAGTTGAGTAATTCCCAGTGTGAACCCCCTCCATCAGCCACCTTGAAATGCTGTTACGTAGTTTCCCTCTCAAGCGTTCTGACTCTGATTTCCCTAATTTCTTGTGTTTAAAAAAATAAATCATGTCTCCCCTAGAAATACGAATGTGCAAGTGACTGGGTTAGGGGTGGATGTAATGAATTTGTCAACACACGAAGGGCACTTGTAGATCTCTGAGCCATTTAATAAGGTCTTCCTAGGAAAAGCTTGGTGCCTAGTAAGCTAGAGGCACTCAGTACATTTTAATGGTAGCCAATTCTTCAAAGACTCAGAGGAGAAGCTTCCCTTCCTCAAACTGTTAGCCATTTGCATTGCTGTGCTTGGCTGCCACACCATTTCTTTCGCTGTAATTAGGACTATGGTTAAATAGATATTTCTACTGAAAAGGTGCCCTGAACACCTTAAGGAGGCCACCCAAGATTACCCCCAAAAGATTTTCCACCAAGTGACTTTCCAATACAAGCGGTCCCCCAAATCCATGGTATACAATGGTGCATGGTCTATTATGAAAGGGTTAAAAGGTGGTTTGGTGGGGGGCAGTTAGGTGGTTCCTGGCCTAAAGAGGGGAGCTCCTGGGTTCAGATCTGGTCTCCTACTTCCTAGCCATGGGACTCAGTTGACCCCAATTGCCTAGCCCTTACCACTTTCCTGCCTGGATGAAAGGTAAGGGCTATCAAACCAAAAACCAACCAACCAAACAAAAAATGTGGTTTGGTGTTTTACTTTTTGTTCTTTGCTTTATCCCTAGCTGTTTCTGATAAATGAAATGTCTAAAGAGCTACCTTCTTCCTGGGGATTAGATGATCCAGGGTCCAGGGCTTGTTCATATCATCAGGCTAGAGAGGATCCCCCACGTTTTTGCTCGTTTCAAAGAATCGGGGACTCTACGGGAGAGTCGGGCGACTTGGGCACAATTTGTGGCACCCCTGGGGAGAAAACTCACAACACGTGACATGTCGCATACAGCGCGGCACACCCTTTGGGAGCCACTGTTCCACAGAATGGGTCATCAGTGTGTTTATCTGGCCTGATCGCATGGTGACAGATTGTCGTCTGTGTGACTCTGGGGGGTCCTAGATTGGGTTCATGGTCTGATGAAGCGGATCAGAAGGGCCAGGTCTAAATCTGCCCTTGGACATGGCCAGGAAGCAGACAAAAGGCTCCAGATTCTGTTCCCAGGAAGAGAGAGAAAAGTCTCTAACAACGGGCTGGGGAGTGAGCGCTGCCCAGGAAAGGTAACTTTCTGCCTTATGGCCCTCAAAGCTGTTCCATACCCTCCTGAGGAGCCCAAAGGGACACAAGAAAATAGGAGAAAAAGTCAGTCACCAATGTTTACGAGAAACTGGGGGAAGGGAAGGGAAGGGAATGAGCATTTATATATGGACTGCTACCATGTGAAGGGCTTCATCATTATCGTCTCATTTGGTCCTTACCACAACCCTAGGAGGTAAGGGCCATAATTGCCTTTATTTTACAGATGAGGAAACTGAGGCAAAATGAGGTTAGGCAGCTTGCCCAGAGTCACACAGGCTGGTCTTCCTGACTCTAGGCCCAGTATTCTATCCATTAAGTATCCCAGATGTTTCCACATACAAAAAGTGAATAAAGGGGTAGCTAAATGGCTCAGTGGAAAGAGAACCAAGTCTAGAGAGAAAAATAGGAAAGGAATATATGACAAGAGCAGCTGGGTGGCTCAGTGGATAGAGAGTCAGGCCAAGAAACAGGAAGTCCTGGATTCTAACTGTGTGATCCTGGGTAAGTCACTTTATTCCACTTGTCTAGCCCTTAACATTCTTTTGCCTTGGAACCAATACTTAGTATTGATTTTTTTTTAACTCTTACCTTCCATCTTGGAATCAAGACTGTGTATTGGTTCCAAGGCAGAAGAGTGGTAAGAGCTAAGCAATAGGAGTTAAGTGACTTGTCCAGGGTCACACAGCTGGGAAGTGTCTGAGGTCAGATTTGAACCTAGGACCTCCCATCTCTAGACTTGGCTCTCCATCCACTGAGCTACCCAGCTGCCCCCTCCATGGGTTTTATAAGAAGAAACTCTGGAGTCTTTTGATCTCTAATTTCCCTAAAGAGTGACTCAAAATAAACTAGACAGGACATTTAGAATAACAATACTAACTTGAAGTGAAGTCCCATAAGGCCATTTCCAAAGCAACAGACACATTTGATTTACAGTTTAATTCACATAAGCAGGGGATCTTGGGTCTTTTTAAATCATTAATTTTCATTGCTTTAAAATTAGTTTTTGTTGTTTTCAGTCATGAATGACTCTTTGTGATCCCACTGGGGGTTTTCTCGTCAAAGACACTGGAGTGGTTTGCTAATTCCTTCTGCTCATTTTACAGATGAGAAAACTGAGGCAAACAGGGTTAAGTGACTCCTCTGGGGTCACCCAGCTAAGTAGTGTCTGAGGCCAGATTTGAACTCAGGGTTTTCTTGACTCTTGAGTCAGTTCTATCCATTGTTCTACTGGTTTCGGATAACACCAGAAGGGGGAAAGGGACATGAGTGGAAGATATCTAGGCTGAAGGGGGTCACAGCAACAACACAGAAGGGTTTGAAGAGGAAGGCAGAGGAATCCAGGTTTAGAGTCAGAGTCAGGGACTGGGTAAGCTGTAGGATTGTGTTGGGGCAAGAGAAATGGGGCTAAAATGGGAAGGGATGAGGCGTGGGAAGATAGTAGAGGGAAGGGCTTCTAGCCTGGGCAGGCAGCAAATCTGAATCACAGAGGAGCAGGAAAGAGACATTAGTCATTCTCCATGGGGAATAGCACACACTGAGGAACTCAATTGCCTCCCACTTTTACGTTGGGAAGAATGCAAGAGCCTCTGTTGATGCTGATGCTGGAGGAGACTCCCAAGTTCATTTCCAAGGAGTCTGTGTGTTCATGTGTGTGAGAGAGATTTATTTGCTCGACAGGACATCCATCACTGCATGGATTGAATCTTTATTTTGTTTTTAACAGACCTTTGGCCTTACCAGAACAGGGAACTCCCTGTGAGTAACCCATTCTTCTTGGGCAGAGCAGTACCTGTTTTGCAACTTAGCTTCTAACTGAATGTGCTAGGCACTGTATTAACAACCCTGGAAGGCTATTATTATTCCCATTTTCCAGAGGAGGAAACTGAGGCAAACAGAAGCTCAGTGACTTGCCCAGGGTCACCCAGCTAGTCATTGTTGAAGGCTGGATTTGAACTTAGGTCTTCTTGACTCCAGACCTGGTACTCTCCATTTTAGCACCTAGCTGCTTTTCCTGGTCCAGGGTCAGAGTCAGAAGTGGGACTCCAAACCAGGTCTTCCCAATTCTGAGGCTAGACCTCTGTCCACTACCCCAACATGCCTCTCAACTACCACCATCGTTGTTGATGAGCATTGAGCGCGCATTGCTAGGCAGCCTCAGAGAGAAGTGAATCTGTATCACCTCCAATCCAGTGACCCTGAATGGGTCCTGGGCATCCAGGCCGTCCACCTCAGGGAGCAGGTGACTCCAGAAAACAGGTACAAAAGCTGAGGGAGGGAGGGATGCTTTGGGGTAGGGAACAGCGAGATCAGGGGAGCCGGCACATATGTTCATGAACTGACTAGTTGAGGGGATTGGCCAGCAGTCAGACAAAGTGGCCTCTTCCTCCCAAGATATTCAGGGCCAGAGCCCAAGCCCTGGGGCATCTCCTGCCAGCCATAGCCCTGCTGTCTCCCCCTGCCTCTGGAAGCCAGTCAAGATTCTTCACCCAGGATTTATACCGCCTGTTTGCAGGGCATCCCAACAGGCAGCTCTTTCCTCATCGCAGCCTCTGAGGCAGTCCTTCCATCTTCAAAATTCCCTGCCTCTGCCCTGGCTCAGCTTCTAGTTATTTTTAGCCAGCTCAGTGGATCTCCTCGCCCACAGGGGAGAAGGCCACGGGTGTGTTACATCTGGCCTTCAGCCAGGCACTTGGCTAGTTCAGTATAGGTTTGTGGACGAAAGGGGGGAGATGTAGGCTGGATGATAGGGCAGTGAAAGTATGCCTGGAATGGTGGCCCAGCCGGACTCCAAGAATGACACCCTGTTGGAGTAAGAAGAAGAATGGCCCTCATTAACTACCTCTGTGACCTGGGGAGTGCAGTGTGCCTGCTCCTCAGTTTCCTTATCTGTAAAATGAACAGAGTAGATTAACTCTGAGGTCCTGCCAGCCATAATTATTATTTTAAAAATTAAAACCCTTTCCTTGTAAGAGCAGTAAGGGCTAGTTAATTGGGGTTAAGTGACTTGCCCAGGGTCACCCAGGTAGTGTCTAAGATTAGACTTGAACCCAGGTCCTCCCGACTCCACTGAGTCAATAAGCATTTGTTTCTTGCTGTGTGTCAAGGAACTGGGAATACAGATACAGTTATCTTTTCCTCTTGCTACCTAGCTGCACCCCCCCCCCCCATACAATTCTTTTTATTTTTAAATTTTATTTGGTCAATTTCAAACATTATTCCTTGGTTACAAAAGTCATTTTCTATTCCTCCCTCCCCTCCCCCCACCCCTTCCCATAGTCAACATGCAATTCCACTGGTTTTGTATGTGTCCTTGATCAGAACCTATTTCCATGTTGTTGATGTTTGCACTAGATGTCCATTTAGAGTCTACATCCCCAATCATGTCCCCTCGACCCATGTAATCAAGCAGTTGTTTTTCTTCGGTGTTTCTATTCCCACAGTTTTTCCTCTGAATGTGGATAGTGGTCTTTCTCCTAGATCCCTCCAGCTTGTTCATCACTGCATTGCCACTATTGGAGAAGTCCATTACGTTCGATTGTACCACAGTGTATCAGTCTCTGTGAACAAGGTTCTCCTGGTTCAGCTCCTCTCACTCTGCATCACTTACTGGAGGTTGTTCCAGTCCATACAATTCTTAGTAGTATTGTAGCATATGTCTTATTATTTTTTTTTATTAAACCCTTATATATATACTGTGTGTATATATATATATATATATATACTGTGTATTGGCTCCAAGGCAGAAGAGTGGTAAGGGCTAGGCAATGGGGGTCAAGTGACTTGCCCAGGGTCACACAGCTGGGAAGTGGCTGAAGCCAGATTTGAACCTAGGACCTCCCATCTCTAGGCTTGGCTCTCAATCCACTGAGCTACCCAGCTGCCCCCTTATTATTGTTTTTATATTCTTTGTATGGGATTGTGTCAACCAGGAAAGTGGTCTCCAGTGAAATGCCATAGAGCTCTGTCATTGGTATAATATTTTTTTCAGCATTCTTATCAATGATTGTTGTTCTGTCATTTCAATCATGTCCAACTCTTCAGGCTCCCATTGTGGGTTTTCTTGGCAAAGATACTAGAGTAGCTGACCATTTCTTTCTCTAGTTAATTTTATAGAAGAGGAAACTGAGGCAAATAGAGTTAAATGTCTCACTCAGGGTCACACAGCTAGTTTGCCATTGCCTTCTCCAATTCATTTTACAGCTGAGGAAACTGAAGCGAACAGGGTAAAGTGACTCGCCCAGGGTGACACAGCTAGCAAATATTTGAGGCCAGATTTGAATTTGATCTTCCTGATCAGTACTCTATCCACAGCACCACCTAGCTGTCCCCTTATCAATGATAGAGAGATAAAAATACAGAGCATGTTTAATATGAAATGACTCTCTGAGGGAAGCCTATTCTATTGGAAGACAGAACTGGAACTCTAAAATATTCCAACCACTTGGAACTATTAGAAGAAGGTGACAAATATGTAGGAGAAATAAACTGCACTTGAATTAAAAAAAAAAGTCAATTGCACACATACAGGATGTGGGAAGCATGGCCAGAAAGCAATTTATAGGAAAAGGATTTTCCCAAGTTGCCAGCTCAATGTGAATCAGTAGTGTGAGGTATAGACCAAAAAAGCTGATGCAATCTCAGCTATATTATGAGAAGCCTTGTGTCTCAAGTGAGGGAGGAGATGGTACTTTGGGGCTCTGTTCTGTTCAGACCATAGCTGGGGTACTGGACACAGCTCAGGGAGCCCCAATTTAGAGAAGGGGCACTGACAACTTAGGGCATGGCCAGGGCAATTGGGATAGAAAACTGCTCTACATTATATATATTTTTACATTTATATTATTTATTTACATTACACATATTATTTTTACAGATGTTTTTATTAAATAACCAATTTATAAAGTGAGACCAATGCAGTGATTTATTGGGGGAATAAGAAATTAGTGCCTATATCACAACAGTTCCCCATAGTCACTTGCTTTGATCTACAGTATTTGAAAAGAAGGGCAAGGCAGTGCACTAAACACAATACAAATCTCAATAGGGCTTGATTTAAGTACAAAACTCTAGCTCCTCCTGCCCTCATTCTATAACTTTAAATAACATGTCCATGGGCTGGAGTCCCATCCAACTGGGTACGATCTCTCTCTCTCTCTCTCTCTCTCTCTCTCTCTCTCTCTCTCTCTCTCTCTCTCTCTCTCTCTCTCCCCTTTCTGTCTGTCTATATATCCATCAATCTGTCTGTCTCCATATCTGTCTATTCGTCTATCTATCTATCTATCTATCTATCTATCTATCTATCTATCTATCTATCTATCTATCTATCTATCTATCTATCTATCTATCATGTAGAGCACGTTTCTATCCCAGTTGCCCTGACCATGCCCTAGGTTGTCAGTGTTCCTTCTCTTTCTCTTCATATATATATATATATATATATATATATATATATATATATATATATATAAATATAAATGTTAGAGGTTTCATTTGGACAAGACTGTGCTTAAAGGGAGAGATGGCTGCTATTAATTATTTGAAGAGATGTGAGATAAAAGAAGGCTCTGCCTTTTTTTGCTTGACCTTGGGGATCAGAACTGGGATCAATGGGTATAAGATTACAGGGAATACAAGAGGGGGTGAAAGTACTGAGCTCCTTGTACCACGGCTTGCAAGGGAGGTTACTGGTAGATTTATTGGTGGGGGGAAGGGGTGCGGGGAGGGGAGGAGGTGGTAGTGGGGAGAAGACACACACTAGATTATTATGATACAGGGCAGGAGATTCGGAGCCTTTTCTGTGTCTAGAGATTCTTTCAGCAGTCTGGTGAAGGCTGGAGGCCCCTTCTCGGAATAAAGTTTTTGGTTGCTAATGTTGTTCAGCTGTGTCTGTCTCCTCCTCAGTAACCCTGGGGACCACAGCACACCAGAACTGTCCAGGGAGTTTTCTTGGCAAAGACACTGGCGTGGTTGGCCATTTCCTTCTCCAATGGATTATGGCAAACAGGCGCTAAGTGACTCGCTCAGTCACACTGCTAGGAAATGTCCGAGGTCCCAGTTGAACTCGGATTTTCCAGACTCCAGGGTCAGCTCCATCCATGGGGCCACCTAGTCTTCTTCTAGGCAAAGAGGTTAGTTAGGCAATCGGCCCAAGGTCACAGACGTTGTAAATTTCGGAGCAGGAATTGAACTCAAGCCTACAAATCCCGTTCTCTCTCCAATAGTCCACCTATACCTCTCCCTATAACGTAATAGAATGGATTCTGGCTCGGCTAAAGGTCAGACTCTAGAGGCAGGATTTCAACACTTCGTACATTCAAACACCCTTAAGAGCGTTTTCTGCGGCCAGACTACGTTTCCCAGTGCGCCCCGCGCCAGGGGCATGAAAACGGAGTGACGTCACGGAGACAGGAAGTGGCTTTTGCGCAGGTGCATTTGGAGCCGTGGGGGAAAGTGGCGCTGGTCCTAAGAAGACCGGGATTTACTGGTCGTGTCCTTGGAGGTAACGGAGACTTTCTTCGTGGGGCTGCTGAGGTAGAGTAACAATAGCAACAGCAACAATAATAGTAGTAGCAAAGGGCTTTACCAATGTTCTCTTAGAGTAGCTTCTAAAAATTCCTATCCAGGAGGGGCTGTTAGTCTACCCATTTTACAGGTGAAGAAACTAAGGCACAGCGGTTCATTGACTTGCCCAGAGCCACACAGTTAGTGCTATCGCCACTCCGGAGATAGGTGCTGTCAATGTTACCGTTTGTAAAGCCTCACATAGGACCCAGGGCAGGGCCTCCTAGCTGGTGAAGGGCGAAGGAAGGTAAGATCCGAACCCAGGGCTTCCTGACATCCCAATTGATTAAGCGCCAACTCAGTGCTATGCATGGTGGTAAGTGTTGGGGATACAAATAGGAGCTTACAGTGAATTGGACCATCAAAGATGAGATATGTGCCCAGAACCTCAGCAAAGCCAGTGCCCTCTCAACAGAGACCGACTAGTGTGACCTTGGGAAAGTCACTGAACTGAGCATGGTGGCTGTTAATATTAGCATCACCTAGAGATATTGTTGTAATGTTCAAATGAGATTGTGTAAAGTGTTTTACCAGCCTGAAAGTGTATCTTCTCTCTCTCTCCACACACAATCTCTCCATCCATCTGCCTACCTAATATCTTTATCTCTCTTCTTCAAACCATCTGCACATATTTGTTTACTTACCTGTTATCTCATTTTATCTCCGTACCTATCATATCTCTCTTAACATCTGCCTGTCTACTTACCTATTATATCCATCTACTTACCTATCATCTATATGCTTATTTATCATATCCTCTACTTACAGATCATATCTGTTTATCCACCTATCTATCTATCCATCTCTCTACCTATATCTGTCTGCCAGTGTATCTCTCTGTCATCTATTTACTTACCTTTCTATCAATCATTCATGTCTATTTAGCTAACCATTCATCCATCAATCTATCTACATACCTATCAAATCTGTCTACTTATTATCTACTCATCTTTCTGTCTGTCTGAACCATATCAATATAAGTTGATATAGATATATAAACTTTGTATGTCTGCATATTTACAATTAATGTGGAGCAGGAGAAAGTAGCTTTATGTTATATAAATCATTAAATCATTGGAAGAGGCAGAGGCTGAGATTTTATTTATATGTGAGAGCGATTAGATATTGATTTTGATTAGACATGTGATTTCATTGGCATAGAAATTGTGACATGTTTTGTATTTGTATCCTCAGCTTTTAATGAAATAGTCCCTGGCCTCAGAGACTCTGAGCTTATATTCTCTCAGGTGAGACAATGTGCCAATCCATAAATAAATACAAAATTAACACAAGATTTTTTTCCCTGTTGGGGATTGCTCTAGCAGCTGGGAGGTCATGATATGCACTTGTAGGTGGCCCGATTTGGGACTTGGCCTTTGAGATGAACTTGCAACGAAACTAGGGAAAGGAGAGGGTGCATTCTAGTTATGAGAGTAATGAGGAGACAAATCCCTTTATCTCTCTGGGCCTCAGTTTCCTCATCTGTCAGATGAAGGGCAGCTCTTGATCAGTGAATCTCACCTAGAGGAGAGTTACTTCAAGGAAAGAATTCTTTAATGCTATTATTAAATTTTAATTAAATTAATTAAATATTAATATAAAATCCATTAATAACACACATTGATCTAGTATTCTTAGGGTTTGCAGTGCCCTCATCTGACTGTCCAGACAATCTGAGAAGGTGAAGTTGAGCCTCTTTGACCCATGAAGAAAGTGGGGCTTAGTTAGAGGTGTAGTGAGTGACTTGCCCAGGATCACACCTAGTGATCAACAATATGTCGGGGTTAGGATTTGAGCTTCCTTTCTTTGACTGCAGAGCCGTACTCTTTTTACTACAACATGATGCAGCAATAATGATTTAGACATGCCAATTGAGCATTTTCAAGAATTTGGATACAGTATAATAAAATAATAATAATAAAAAATTCAACTTTACTTAAATGTATTATTTAATTTAGGAGAGGCATTGCAGTAGAGCAGGTAGGGAGTTGACTAGTAGATTGTGAGCTCTCTGAGGGCAGGCACTATCTTGCCTTTCTTTGTATCCCTAGTGTATGGCACATAGTAGGTATTGAAGGAATTGACTGACTGACTTTGGATCTAGGAATTTGTTGTTCAGTTGTATCTGACTTTGTGACTTCATTGGGTTTTCTTGGCAAAGCCACTAGAACAGTTTACCATTCCCTTCTCCAGCTCATTTTATAGTTGAGGAAACTGAGGCAAACAGGGTTAAGAGACTTGCCCAGGATCACATAGCTAAGAAGTGCTTGAGGTCAGATTTGAACCCAGGTTGTCCCAGATCCAGGTCTGGTACACTATCCACTGTGCTACCTAGCTGCCCTTGAGGCAGCCTTTTTTTTTTTAAACCCTTCTGTCTTAGCAGCAGTACTGTGTATTGGTTCCAAGGCAGAAGAGAAGTAAGGATTAGACAACGCCCAGGGTTATACAGCTAGGAAGTACCTGAGGCCAGATTTGAACCTAGGACTTCCCATCTCTAGGCCTGGCTCCCTATCCACTGAACCACCCAGCTGCCCTCTGGGCAGCTCTTTGTGACTCTTATGTTGCAGAGCAAGTGTCTGCCTGCTTTGGGAGAGGGAATTTCATCTCTGGGGTGTTCCTTGTACTAGTGAAGTTGCTGGTCCAATGTGTGCTGAATGGAAACTAATTCTTTACCACGATACACTTTCTCAATCATTGAATGCCAAGACAGTCCCTCTTATTGTGTGTGGGGCCAGGTGATAGGAAGGGTCTTCACCCTTGGAAAAGTTAGAAACCAGTGACCCTGGGATGCCTGATTCCTGGAATGCTGTTGCCCGAGTCATAGAACTTCTGGTCTTGTATTGGAATACTCTTCCCCCTCAGTGATGCTTTGTGCCCACAAAGATCATCGAAGGCAGCTGTGGGGTCCTGTGAACTCTGGGCTTCCTCTTTTCATTAGTTAGTCATTCAGCAAGCCTTACGTGCTTCCTTCTTTAGGTGCTTCCTCAGGGACAAGCATTGGCAGTACAGAGAGAAGAAGAAAGCCTTCCTGTTCTTGAAAAGCTGACGTTTTTCAGGGGAGATGCACATGCACACATAAGTTCATGTATCAGCCAAATAGGAGTGGGTTTTTGAGATGGAGGCTAGAAGGGAGGCCATTCCCGGCATGGGGAGGGGTGCAGAAACAGGAGGGGGGGTGATGAGACAGAGGAAAGGCCAGCTTGGGCTGGCCCAAAAGATAGGGGCTGCCCTAATTTTAAATTTATGTATCCTGCTATTTTTTTCTTTTTCTTAGCAGTGATAAAGGAGAAGAGCATATCTTGGAAAAACCTTTAAAAAAAGCAGTTTCTTTCCAGATACTGTGTCCACCCTGCGCTCCCTGCATTGTCTGACATGGCCTTGGCGGCCATGCAGTCAGCCTTCTACAGAACTGTGCTGGCACATGCAGCCACCTTCCACCGGCACATTATGCTGCAGAGTAAGTCATTTTTCTGACCCAGTGTATTTTACTTTAACTATGTCCCTATAGGTCTTAAAGGCTCAGGAGTGATCTCATCCCCAAACGTGGGTCAGCAAACACAGGATTAAGACCTTCTGTCTTTGCTCTCTTCCTGGCTCCTCTGTGAACCCTCTGTGCTGCCCAGGGACAGCTGGCGCTGCCAGACTTTGAAAGGTGGAGGTGGCTTAGTAGGACCTCTTCAGTGAGGGTGCCCCTCTTTATCCCACAGTATTTGTTAAGTGTCTTCTGTGCAAGGTGCCTTGGGGAAATGAAAGCATAGGCCTTGGACATGGTCTTTGTTTTTAAGAAGTTTACAACCGGGGCCAGCTGCCAGGCCTAGAGATGGGAGGACCTGGGTTCAAATGTGGCCTTATACACTTCCTAGCTGTGTGACCCTGGGCAAGTCACTTAGCCCCAATTGCCTAGCCATTGCCCCTCTTCTATCTTAAAACTGATACTAAGATAGAAGGTAAGGTTTTAAAAAATAATGTTACAACATAGTTAGGGAGATAACGTACATATAATGAATGATGCAAGAACATTCTCTATGCATGTACATATACTATGATATAGAAGATGTAACTAGATGCTAGAGAAGTACTCTAGCTACTAAATTGACCCCCACAGGAATTAGTCTTTCACTTTGCTCTCATTACTATTATTCTCTCTAGTTGAGAATTAATTAACTTGAGCAAATTTTTGAAATTTAAGCTGACTTACTGTATTTTCTAGTTTTCATTTTATATCAAAGATGAACTTTTCTAAAAAAGCTTTTTCAAAAATTAAAAAAAAAACAACCCATAGTCCGAATTGTGTTGTTAAGTAGGTAATATGGGAGTGTGCTTTGGAAAGAAGCGTTTTTGATTGGGTCTACATGAAGAAAACAAACTTTTAAAGTCTGGCTTTGAGAATAAGGGATAAACTCTTTTGGGGTTAACCTTGGGGCAGGGGTTGATTGGTATCCATGGAATGACAAAGCATTAAAATCTCTAGCATGTTGGGTGGCCAACCCCCTTTGGAGGACTGATGGGAGGACATGAGGAAGCTTTAGAGGATGAGAGGATGGGCTTAGATGTAGTAGTGTGGATAAGTACCAGGAGCCACCCCCAGCCTTGATGTCATTGGTCCATTCAGTGTAAAGTTTAAATGGATGTATAGCGGGAACACACACTGCCACTGACTAATTTGATCTTCCTTGTTTGGGGTCTTTCCAGAAGGATCTCCTCTAGGTTGTGTTTGTCATAAATCAACATATTCACCTCTTCCAGATGACTACAATTGGTATGTATTATAATCCAAATGCAACAGGAACAGTACTCTAATTTCTTTTTTGTGCCTCAGTTATAATCTCTGGTGTCTTCTGCTTTCTTTTGCTGATTATTTTTCTTTTCAAGAACTATTATGGCGGTTTTTGGACAAGCATATGTTTACAAGCATTTGTTAATAAGAAATTATTGCCATTGTATTTTGTTGAATGCCTACTTTATTGCAAAACATAATTATACTGCCAGAAATCCTCTTTATTCTTTTTGCAACAGTGTTGTAGCTTTGGGGAAAAATTAATCTCTCAGTTTTCTCAAAAGTGTTTGTGTCTAGTAGGTAAAAATAACTATTCAAACTGTTATTTATTTTTGAACAGTTAATAATTACTTAGTGGGTAGAAACTATAAAATACATAGTCTCTGTATTAAGCCTTTTATTTGAATAAATTTGAATAAAAATGGTTACCTTTGCAACTGTTTTTAGTAGGAATACTAACTATACTCTGAACTAAACAATCTGAATTGGAAATAATTTTTAAAAACTCATTTTCTTCTGTTTTTTTTTTGCACATTTGAGAATAATATACTTGGTCCTGGAAAGGGGAACCTTAACTGTCATCTAGTCAAATCTCTGTTTTTCACAGATGGGAAAAAGGGGATGGAGAGAGCAACTAACTTGCCAGGCTCACACTGGTCTGTTAGACATTCCTCTGACTCCAAATTTAATTCTCTTTCACTATTCAGGAGCCTTTTGGAAGTGTGGAACTCTCCTAAATCAAAAGCTATTTAATTCAATTCAGTTCAGTAAACATTTTTTGCCAGAATTAATGTTTATGTTATTAGTATTATGTTATTAGTATATTTCCATGTCGAAATGATGGTAAAACACTCTCAGAACAGAGCCCATTTTTCTAGTCTTCAGTTGCCTAAGAGAATTTTTTTCTAGCCCTTAATTTTCTTAGCCACACTGATTTCTTCTGTGATTGGAATCAGAGCCTTTGAAGCAGTGGTTCAGGCATCCAAGGACATGACTTTGGTGCCTAAAAACTGCACTGTTTTAGAACACTTTTTGATAAGTCCAGAGGCCTGGAAGCTGCTCTCCAAAGAACTGTGAAGACAGGAGAAAGATATTGACCATTCATTTTCCATCTGAACAGGAATCAAGTGATTTTGTATGGAGAATAGCATGTGCATTTCTGGGCACTAGAGAATGAGGCTAGAGCAAGGCCAGGGAAGGGTAGCTGGAACGATCAAAGGGATGGAGAGGCTTCTCTTGGAGAATATAAATATACTGCAAAATAAGGACCCCTCACCCTACCTGTGAAAGGGAGACAGAGTCCACAGAATTATGAAGGAGGGTGTGGAGAAGGTGAGCAAAGGCTTTTCTGCCCAGTGACAGGTGACTGGAATGAGAGGTGACCCCTTCCCTTGAAAATTGTTGGCAGTAGGCCTGGGACAAATAAAGGAAGTTTGTACCATGGCTACTACGCATTGGCTTTCTTTTCTTAGTACAAGCTAGAAATGTAAACATTTCAAATATAAACAGAGGAAAATGCACACAGGTTGCAGAACAGTTTATATCTCACTGTGGTTGCCTAGCTAAGCTAGTCGGCATGGCAACATGGGCCAGGTTGGGTAACTGCTCAGTTAGCATTTTTTTCCTCATCAAGTAATTTTAAGTGAATTACTTTTAATTTTGTAACAAAAATCCATTGTGCTCTCTATACAATAAAATACTTTTCTCTTATAGCAAGGTGGAACTTGCTTTATCATCAGATGGCAGAACGATAATCTGTTACCATCCTGCTGTGGACATTCCTTATGAGCATACCAAAGTATGTCTATGTTTCTTTTCTTTTTTTTTTTTAAACCCTCACCTTCCATCATAGAATCAATACTTTGTATTGGTTCCAAGGCAGAAGAGTGGTAAGGGCTAGGCAATGGGGGTCAAGTGACTTGCCCAGAGTCACACAGCTGGGAAGTGTCTGAGGCCAGATTTGAACCCAGGACCTCCCATCTCTAGGCCTGGCTCTCAATCTACTGAGCTACCCAGCTGCCCCCTTTATGTTTCTTATTCTTTGAATCCCCATAAATCATATCTCACTGTGCTCAAAGAAAGGAGTAACGACTTATCTCTGGGCCTGAGCAACCCAGCTGCCCCCACTCCTTTCTGGTAACAGTGGTCCTGGGTCCAAATCTGGCCTCAGACACCTCCTAGCTGTGTGACCCTGGGCAAGTCACTTAACCCTCATTGCCTAGTCCTTACCACTCTTCTGCTTTGGAACCAATATACAGTAATGATTCTATGAAGGAAGGTAAGGGATAAAAAATTTTTTTAACTTAAAAAAAGAAAGTTGTGGGTGAGGGATGAGAGTTCCTTCCTTCCTTCCTTCCTTCCTTCCTTCCTTCCTTCCTTCCTTCCTTCCTTCCTTCCTTCCTTCCTTCCTTCCTTCCTTCCTTCCTTCCTTCCTTCCTTCCTTCCTTCCTTCCTTCCTTCCTTCCTTCCTCCTTCCTCCTTCCCTTCCTTCCTCCCTCCCTTCCTTCTTCCCTTCCTTCCTCCCTTCCTCCCTTCTTCCCTTCCTTCCTCCCTTCCTCCCTCCCTCCCTTCCTTCCTTCATTCACCCTTACCTGGGGCAGCTGGGTAGCCCAGTGGATTGAGAGTCAGGCCTAGGTTCAAATGTGACCTCAGACACTTCCCAGCTGTGTGACTCTGGGCAAGTCACTTAACCACCACTGCCTAGCCCTTACCACTCTTCTGCCTTGGAACCAATACACAGTATTGATTCCAAGACTTCAGAAGTTAGTCTGGAGGCAACTGGTGGTTCCATGCATTAAGAGCCAGGCCCAGAGACAGGAGGTCCTGGGATCAAATCTGGCCTCAGACACTTCCGAGCTTTGTGACCCTGGGCAAGTCCCTTAACCTCCATTGCCTATCCCTTAATATTCTTCTGCCCTAGAACCAATGGTCTTGGAAGACAAGGCTTAGACAGTTGGAGCTAAATGACTCGCTCAGGGTCATCCACATAGGAAGTGGCCACTTTTGAACACAGGTGCTGGTTCTAAGCTCCGCCCACTGTGGTCTGGTAGTTAAAAGCATTGAAGTTTATTGATATTTGTGGTTGTTCAGTCATTTTCAATTATGTCAGACTCTTTGTCACCCCATTTGGACTTTTCTTGGCAAAGATAGTGGCCTGGTTTGCCATTGCCTTCTCCAGCTCATTTTACAGATGAGGAAACTGAGGCAAACAGGGTAAAATGACTTGTCCAGAGTCACACAGCTAGATAGTGTCTGAGGCCGGAGTTGCTCATATTTTGATATGGTGAACTCATATTTTGTAGCCTATAATTCGACCAGATCCTGTGGATAACCAAGAAGAAACACATGATCAAATGCTGAAATCCAGATTAAAAGCCTGTGGAAATACTACTGAGCAAGGACCCATGATAGAAGAGCTTAGCAAACTGTTCTTCACTACTAAGCACCGCTGGTATCCACGTGGACAGTAAGTATCTTCTTTAAAAAACAAAGCAAAACTCAGTCCTCCCATATAATTCTAGATGAACTGAAGAATGATGCTCAATATTTATTGCTCTTACCTTTTACAAACTAAAAAATTATTTTTCTAATGTTATGTTCTCTCATTTGACAAATTTGAGGCAGTCCCTTTCTACTGAAATATAACAATCACCGTGCATTTAAGGGCGTAATGTGTGCCAGGCACCATGCCTTGTGCTGTGGGACATACAAATGAAATAGGCCCTGACTTCAGGTTGCTTGCATTCTACATGGGGATGACAACATGTATATGTGTATTCCAAATCAGTCAGTCATTTTTTAAGGGGCTGCTAGGTGGTTCAGTGGATAGACGGCCTAGCCTGGGGTCTACATGGTCTGGGTTCAATTCTGGTCTCCAGCACTTCCTAGCTGTGGGACCTTGGGCAAGTCAGTTGATCCTAATTTCCTTGTCCTTCCTGCTCTTCTGTCTTAGAATTGATACTGAGACAGAAGGGGAGGGTTTTTAAAAAGGCCATTTTGGGGGCAGGAGGTTGGAGGTAAAGGCAGTGGCTGCTGGGGGAATGGGAGAAGCTTCATGTAGAAGATGGTGCTCAAGCTGACCTTCAGAGAAAACCAGGGATTCCTGGAGATGGAGATGGGATGGCATACATGGTTGGGGAATGGCCTGTGATGGAGTATCTTGTGTGAAGAGCAACCAGAAGGTAGTTTTCCTACCCTGTCGAGTGTGAGAAGAAGAATCATTTATAATGAGACGGGAAAGGTTGGTTGGGTCCATATTGTGAAGGTCTTTAAATGCCAAACAGAGGAGTTTGTATTTGATCCTAGAGGAACACAGGGAATTTCTGGAACTTACTGAGTAGCGGAATGACACAGTCAGACCCATGCCTTCAGGAAGATCACTGGCAGCTATTTGGAGGATGAATTAGAGGGGATGAGGTGAGGCAGGGAAGCTGTTAATGTTGCCATAAAACTCTTCACTGAAGATAAACCAAGCAAGAAAGACTGAGCTTAAGCTGCTTATCGTCAAGGCTAGCAATTACCAGTAATAGAGGTCAGTGGCCCCTCAGTGTCCAGAGACACACCTTACAGTCCGAGCAACCTTTTATATAGCGTGGGTACATAAGTTCATTACAGAAGGTTTTCTGGTACCAACTAAACTAAGATTCTGATTGGTTCATCATTACAAGGAGCTGCAAAAGAGGGTCTCCAGAATCCAAGGTAACAGGGAAAATGCCGAGTTGAACATCTTCTGGAGAAGCCCCAATCTAATGACCTTGTATAGCAGAGAAACTCAGTGCTAGGAAAAACATCTCCTGACCAGGTGGATTCATCTTTTTAAAAAAACCCTTACCTCCTGTTCTAGTATCAGTTCCAATACAGAAGAGAGGCAAGGCCTAGGCAGTTGGAGCTAAATGACTTGCCCAGGGTTGGGAAGTGGCCAAATTTGAACTCAGGTTCTCCTGACTCCAGGCCTGCAGCTCTAACCACGGTGCTATCTAGCTGCCCCCATCCAAATGCTTTATCTTTTTCAAGAGGCAGTTTTGGTCTCAGTTGTGTGCAGAGTCTCTTTCCAAGTCCCAATAAATTTTTCTACCTATATACAAGACTGTTCTAAATCTAAGCCATAGGAATTTATTTCATTGATTGCTCAAACTTTTTAATTTTTAATCAATACAGTAATCAATAATTTCACAGTAAAGAGGACATTACCAAATCCCTGGAGGAAGTAGTGAAGTTGTGAATCAGGGTGTTGACCATGAGGATGGAAAAAAGAGGATGAATGAGAAGGATGTTGTGGAGGAAGAAATGGCAAGATTTGGCTTATAAATGAGGGAAAATGAGGAGTTATGGAGAGAAAGAGAAGACATAAATCTCACCAACTCTGATGCTGATTTTTGAGTGGAACACTACTCCTAGCCTTGGTGATTTTGGGATGAACTTTAGGAGATTAGGGATGATCTCAGTATTCAACACATTGCCTTTTAAGTACTAATATAGACCTGATGACTGAAGCCAATTGTCAAAATAACCCTTTACTTAATTTTATAATAGAATCTTGCTTGCTTGTGAAGAAAATCAAAAAAGAATCCTTAAAGTTGAATATGAGTATTATATTTTTAAAAAACAAACCTTTACCTTCTGTCTTAGAATCAATACTGTGTGTTGGCTCCAAGGCAGAAGAGAAGTAAGGACTAGGCAATGGGGGTTAAGTGACTTTTCCAAGGTTTCATAGTTAAGACGTGTCTGAGATCAGATTTGAACCCAGGACCTCCCATTTCTAGATCTGGTTCTCTATTCACTGAGCCACTTAGCTGAACCTAGTATTCTTTAAAAAAAAAAATTCTGTGAGATATTCATTTAGTACTTTTTCCTTTTCCTAGTGATTCATACAGTGAGGGTGAGATGGTGTTTAGTTTTGGGAAACTTGTAGACAGTGAGCTTTGAACTTGGAGTAATCAGGGATGAAAAGAGAATTGATTCATTATCATGCATCTACTAACTTTAAGAATTTTTCAAAAATACATCAAGAAATTGAAGGAATTGGATAGATGCAGAAAACAAGACTTTCCATGTTAGGATCATAGAGATAGTTTCTTAATTGGCCTCATGCTTGCTTCTACATGAATTTGATGACATTGCTTCTTGGTACCCCATCTGGCCTTGCTTTAGAGGTCCTGGCCATGACTGGCTTTCATCTTTTAAATTTTTGGCAAGTTTCTCTGAAAAATTCCTAAAAAGACCCTTTTCCCTTGATACTTTCCGATGATTGGGGATTCTTCAGGCAGATCTGAGCCTAGTTTTCTGCTTCTGTATCCCGGGTCCTGGTGAAACTTGGGCTCATCTCTGGAAATACCTGTTGATTGATTACACACTCATGTTGTCTGTGCCATCTTTCCTCTTTCTGTCATTTTCTATGAACTCTTTAGCTTGACATCTTGAGACTCCCACTAAAAATAAAATGGCGAGTTATAAAATAAAATATTTAGATGGAAAAACTGTTCCAATATAGGTTCAAAACTTTTCAAAACTGTTTAACTTGCCAATCAGGTTCAAATTGTTCGAATACTTTTGATAGTGGTAATCAAAAGTATCTTCAGTGATGAAGTGAAGCTCAAATATGAACTTCCCTTCAGCGCCAGGCACAAGGACACTAAAGAGACTCTTATTATAAAATAAAGTATTTATTGAAAAATATAAGGATAAATAAAGGGTTTCTAATTCTAAGGGATTCTAAATCCACCCAAATAAACTCCCAGGTTCTGCAAGGAACCGCTTCTGTGTTTCACAGGCTACACTAATCCTCCTTGATCTGACTAACCCAAATTTATACTATCTAAATAAAAACTACCACTATTATCTTTATAAATCTTAACTTTGCCTTCAAATCATAAAATAGCAAAGGCTGGCTGGTTGAGTCTCAACAAGAATCCAGTTAGGACTCAGAGTCCAAACCAAAGATCAGGTTTTTCTTTGGTCTTCTCAGAGTTAAACAATCTATAAAACCCCAATAGATAGTCACTAGTGTTTTCTAAGTTGGGAAAGGAAAACACTGAGCTCCTTCAGATCTTTCCCTCAGACAGAGAGAGGCAAAGATGTTCCCTCCTCCAGCCCTGAGAGAGTCTCTGAGAGTATCTGCCAACTGCCAGAGAGAGTAATTGACACAGAAAACCTGTGTCACAAAATAACTGTCACATCTGAAATTAACACGCCCTCTCAGCTCTGCTTCAAACTCGAGTTCTTTCTCAAGCAGCCACTTCTTATCCCTAAACTAATAAAACAATATTTATTTTCTAACATCATCCTTACACCTCCCACCTCTGAGCCTTATTTGATAACACTGCCCTTCATAAACTTGTGCTCTGGCCACATCACTCTACAAGCTGTTCCAAGAACTTGATGGTCCATCTCTTGCCTCCATGTCATCACAAGACACTGGCTGTGCCCACATGCACTGCCCACTTCTCTCAGCCTCCTGAAATGTTCCTTGATGTGAACTGTCCGGATTTAGGCTGCCCTGGTCATTCAGGGTTAGAATTGGAATAAAATGAGATAATTGTAGGTGAGAAATGTCAAATTTGAGGCCAGGCTACAAGAGCCCACAAAGCACTAGTGTTGCCTGAACCTGGATTAAGATGTAATTGGGAAATGTTTAACAAAATAATAAAAATACAGTGCAACCGAGAGAATGCTAACTTGAGGTTTTCGAAGTTAATATGTAGCCTGCAAGGATCCCTTTCTATTTGATTTTTGGACCAATGTTTTAGAACAGTTTAACAATTAGCAAAAGCAAGTTTATTAAGTTATAGCTTGGCAAGGATGCTCAGCAAGGCTACAGCATTGATTCCATTGAAGCAGTTTTCTCTGCTTCTGTGTGGGCCTGGCCAGTGTTCTGTAAGAATTTCTGACTTCTTGTGGACTGGCTTTTGTATTTAGGCCATCAGGATGCTAATGCTTTGGCAAAGGTTTAAGCTTCAGTCTTCTTGGCCAGTTAGGTCTTAGAGACAGCTAAAATCTTTTTATTAAAAAAAACCTCGTACCTTCTGTCTTAGAATTGATACCGAGAGTATCGGTTCTCAGGCAGAAAAAAAAAACAGTAAAGGCTAGGCAAATAGGGTTAAATGACTTGCCCAGGGTCACACAGTTGAGAAGTGTCTGAGATCAGATTTGAACCCAGGACCAGTTGTTTCCAGGCCTGACTTTTTATCTACTGAGCCACCTAGCCATCTCTATATATAGTTTCAAAATTCTTAAAGGAAAGTAGTCTGGCCTGTATGGGCTGAACTGAGGAATATTGCTCCTTCTACACTTGTCTTATTCAAAAGTTCAGCTAAGGCATCCTGTTTTCGGGTGAGCCTTCCTTGGTTATCCCAGTTTGAAGGTGACCTCCCTATTCAGTTTTTTTTTTTTAAACCCTTACCTTCAGTCTTGGAATCAATACTTGTATTGGTTCCAAGACAGAAGTGACTGAATGAATGCTGTATTGTCCCTGAGGGCTAGGTAATGGGGGTTAAGTGACTTGCCCAGGGTCACATAGCTGGGAAGTGTCTGAGGTCAGATTTGAACCCAGGACCTCCCATCTCTGGGCCTGGCTTTCAATCCCCTGAGCTACCCAGCTGCCCCTTTATCAGTTGTTTTTGTGCTTATTTGTATCCATGCTTTGTGTCCCCTCAGAGTATGAGCTCCTGGAGGGCAGGAACCACATTGTTTTTGTCTTTGAATTCCCACTGTTTTAGCACTTGAGAAGTGCTGGCAGAGATGACTTCTGCCTTTCCTTTTAGAGGTTTCTCCCTTTCAGATCTCTTTTTACATGGCTTAGTCTACCAGCTTGCCTTTCTTAGAAGCCAAAGCCTGTCATGGAATCATGGCCTTCCTGTTCTCCTCCAGTCTGGATGAGATCTGGCTTGTTAGTTCTTCATCATCTCAATTCATGTTTGTTTCCTTTCCTTCCTTTCACATGGACATAGCCAGGCCCTTTGTCCCAGTCCCAGCCTTCCCTGGCTCAGCCTGTTGCAGCCGCCTCTTCACTTGAGTTTCCATCCCAGGCTCTGAGCATTTGTCACTAGATGAGGCCCAAGTACTGTTTCTGACTCTTTCCTAGTTTTTTTCTCCTGTTAATTACCCTGCTCTTCACTCCCTCTTTTTTCCCATGTTATGTTTGTTTTCCTCTGTAATACAGTATCCTATTTAACAGTTGTTTTCCCTCCCCATTTGCAGCATAAAACCTTCTTGATTAGATTCTTTAATGTCCAGCCAGACTTACTCCAAGGCCTTAAGAGATTTACTTTGACTGGGTGTAGTGATAGCCTAAGTCTAGAAACAAAATCTTCCATTTCACTGTCTGTGTGTACCTGTTTCCATGTCATCATTCCCTTGACCACAGGTTTTTTGTTTTGCCTTTTGGTGTTGCTTAACCCCCTGCCGCGTGTTTGCGTGGAGTTCTAGTGATGCTCGCCCCTGTTTTCTAAGGATTGTGTGAGCCTGCTATGTTGTGTGTTGTCCACAGTGTGTCACTAGTATGTTAGTAATGCATAGTTACTTAGACTGTTACCCTACGTGCCTCGCTTGTGGGGCAGCGAGTGACTGAGTGAATGCTGTATTGTCCCTGAGCTACAGGGATTGCACCCTGAGTCCCCACTGTTCTTCTCATGTGCCAGGAACCCTATTCTTGACAATCCATCTCTTGGTCCAAGACATCCTCCAGGCCTAGAGTGTGGTACTTCCTTGTCTCTCAGAAGCCTTGTCTTCCTTCAAGGCCCAGCTCAGGTGCCCCTTCCTCCCTGAAGTGTTCTCCCCCCCCCCCCCCCCCCCAGGTCTTTCTCTACAATGCTTCAAAAACCTCTTCATCTTGGAAGCTCACAACTCCTAGACTTCCCATATTGGAAGGTCCTTCCCTCCCTCAACCTGACAGATTCCTCCTTTGATTGGCTGGTTCCTTCCAGAACCTTCCTTTGAAGGAGCAGGCCCAGGCTAGCCATGCATTCACTCCTCTCCTGGATACACTCCTGGCTTTCCCAAGCTTCCTCAATAAGACCTTTGTACTTCAATCCTTGTTAACTTGACTATCTTTACATTCAGAACACTGACTTGTCAGAACAAAGATCAAAATGAGTAATACTCTAGAAGAAGAAGAAGAAGAAAACAATATGCCATACGCTTGAAACAACTCGGGCCTGAATAACTAAAATCAGTACTGGGTAATGGATGATAAAAAATGCCAAATTTTACCAGTGTAAACCAGTTTGCCACCATAAGGAAATCAGAAAGACCCTGAAAAGAAATCCAGATTGCAGTCACTTGACTTACTCACCGAGCAGAGAGAAATGGTGGCCAAAAGCAAGACCAATTTAACTTATACATTTGATTGTAAAATCTTACAAAGGCGACTGATGGAAGATGATGAGTGGTATTGCCTAAAAGCAGAGAAAAGCAATGAAGGATAATACCAAGTTTAAAAAAAAAACCCTCAAGAAATCCCACTAAGCAAAGTCACCCTGATGGTCAAGAAAAATGGAAAAGACTTTAATAACAACTCATTTTCACTTAGGAGGACAAAAGAGTGACCACAGTTGGGATTTAACTTCACAGCTTAGTGTGCTTGTAGAGGAGCCAGAAAGAGAGACAGGAGAAGCAGCTGGGCTGTGGCAGGACTTAGTAGAGAGGAAATGACAAAATCATTGAGGGCTAGCTTACAAGTAATGAAAGGTGAAAAAACCCTTTAGTCTTACTAATTTGAAAAAAAAAGATGACTGTGACCCCAGCAGCAGCTATACTCCTATCTGCCTGCCTTCCAAATTTCTCATTTCATTGAGGGCAACCCTGGTAAGGGAGGGCCATTAGGAGGGTCAGTGAGTTTTCTGGAATAGATGTTCCTCAAAGGAAATGGTGTATCATAGCAAAGACACACATGGACCACCTTTACCTTGGACAGTGGCCTGAAAGATGTCAGGAAAACAAGTCTGTAATTGCTAACTGTTCATCTGTTATGGAAAGGCAATTGTTTTGGTAGTCAAGATTCTCTTCCAATAAGGTGCCTTCATCCATATATCAAAACCATTCAGAACTACTTGAAAGATAGCCCAACATGGACAGTTAGGTGGCTCACTGAATAGAGAACCAGGCCTGGAATCAAGAGGAGCTGAAGTCATATCTGGCCTCAGATTCTTCCTAGCCATGTGACCCTGGGCAAGTCACTCAACCCCAGTAGCCTAGCCCTTACTCTCCTGTCTTTGTCTTGATTCTAAGAAAGTAAAGGTTTAAAAAAAAAGCACAACAGAAATAACCTTCCTCATTGATTCCTTTGGTCAAAAACATCATGTGAAGTACAAGATAGAGATACGTACTTTTTCAAAGTGTTTGGCTTTGTGGTAGAGGAGGTCCAACATCGAGTCCAAGTTGAAAAGGGATTTTCTGTGGATAGCGGGATCTTCCAAATGCTCCTGTTTTCAGATGACATCATTCTATTTGCATCAGACCTTGGAACAGGAACATGGTTGAGCATTGTGGAAGAGATCTGTAACCCCTCAGGAGACTTTGAGAGGGAAGACCAAGTGGTTGTAAATGACTGTGGTTCAGCTTATATTCAGTTTATTGGACAAGCTATAGAGCTTGTCCTTCAATGTATATATTTGGGACAGATTGTACAAATAGCTAACAAGCTGGGCCCGGAATTCAGGAGGAGGAAGAAGAGAACCAGCTGGATTGTCTTTAGGAAGGTGCAGAACTCCTTCAGTAACCCCAAGTTTCTTTGGGACACAAAGACCAGTGCTCTTGTATGGCTACAAGACAGAACACAGTAACTCCAAAGAACTGGAAATGAATATCTTCCAAAAGGCAGTGAAGAGGCCGCTACATGGAGCCCTGAGTAGTCTGCATCATATACTTATTGAGAGAGTTGGAAGAAGAGGAGCACAAAATGTCAGGGAAATGTAAGCTGCAAAGTGTAATATAGGAGCAAGATAGAGCCCCTCAAACTCTCACTGGGAAACTAGAGAGAGAGGTGTGAAGGAGCTAGAGAAATGGAGAAAGAGAAGAGATTGATCCTTCCCTCTCCTCCCCTTGGGGAATGTAGCACAAACTGTCTTCTAGAGGAGCAGAATATGTCTCCTCAGAGATTAGATTGACTATGGAGGTTAAGGACTGAAGGAGAAGGTCCTATAGAATAAACCTGATGCCTCCCCTCTTAATCTTGGTTGTTATAGGAGAGCAGAATAATTCTCCTGCCCATTTTCTCCCTTTAGACCTGAGTCACTATACAGTTTGGTTTGGAGCTGATTCTCCTTGGGGAGAAAGGTAAGATTCCCCCTGAAGCCTCAGCCCCCTTCAATGATGCTAGGAAGCAGACTTGATCTAAAAAGGTTACTTTATTCTAGGGGACACACAAGGCAGGGAGAATGGGGTTGTTGGATGAGGAAAGTGGGAAATGGGAATCCCTATGAACTAACAACTGACCTCCCCCCCAAATCCTGAGGGTTCAGGCTGTTTGCCTGACCCTCTTTTGGTCAGTTGTAGGGGTTGTCCTTCCTCCTGATCTAATCTAGTTGTAAGGTAAAGTTCAAGGAGAGTTTTTTGGGGATACAGAGGATCTTCTTTTAGTAGATGGCTTTCTACAAGTCCCAAATCTACTTTTATTGCCTTCTGTTGGAACCAGAGGAATTTGGTGTTCACTGGAAGGTAATCACTGTCCAGAGAAGGTCTCTGTCTCAGAGGCTTCTTCTCCAACCCTCCACTCTAGGAGGGCTCCTAAGAAGAAGTGAAGTAACTGATTTTGAATCCTCCTAGCTCATCTGTTGGTCATGCTGGATCTGATTTCCTCTCTTACAGATGAAATGGACTGACCACACAGTAGGGGCAAAGTGTCCTCCTTTGGCACCTTAAGGAGGTAGCATCATGTGAAAGAGGCCTTTTACAGTCTCAGTGACCCAAAAGAAGGTAGTGCATTTGCCCAAATTTCCTATCTTATGATAGAAACAGTTTATATACTGACTTGGGTAGAAAGCACATTTATTAGCTGGATACAATGATATATACATCTCATTAAGTTTTATTCATGTATATGCCTGTATGTATATAGACAAATATATGTTATAAGAATTTTAAAATTTTAGGTTTTTATACTAATATAAAAGTTCTAAAGTAATATTATGGTTACCAATTTGAAAATATTCTAGCTTAAGTCAAAAATGACTTTTAGTATCTTTATTTACGAAGAGGTGGAAAGAGTGAAAGTGGAGAAATGAAAGAAGAGGATAGAGAAATGTCTAGCCTATCTAAGTGTTGCTCTGGTGTCCGGCTCAGCCCCAGCTGGGCTTGGTAATCTTCAGCCAGAGGACCCGGTGGTGTCTTCAGCAAGGGTTCCACCAATGCAGCCACCTCCAGGAAAGGAAGAACCAATCTCTCCAGAAGCCAGGAAAGGTAGTCCAGCTACTTACCCTGCAAGCCAACACAGGATTCAGGGAAATAGTCTCCTTCAGTCCAGCTGACCGATGCAGAATCTCCCAAGAGGAAGTCCAAAAACCAAGTCACAAGACGAAGTCCAAAAAGCCAAGAAGTTCCCTGGGAAGGAAGCTCAGGACTTTTTATAGTCCTTTTTCCATGTCACTTCCTGCCCCTTCCTCCACTTTATAGGAACAAACCACAGTCTTTCAATTTACCTAGTGCTGCCCAGGGGCAGGGCAATGGCCTCTGGATTTGTTACTTTCTTTAGCAGGTGATTTGCAAATTCTCTTACTACTTAGTGTTAAGTAGGGGTACTTAAGTTTTTGATTGATTAATTTAAAAGTTGCTGATTGATAGGCAAAGTTTGATTCACTCTTCACAAAGATTATATACAGACATACACAGAAATATCCACGTATGTATATATACACATGTATCTATGTATGTAGAAAAGAGACTGTGTCCCAGCAAATAAATCTGAATTTATTTGGATAGCTAATCCAAAATATCACATCTTTCTTTACCAGGATATTTTTTCTTCTTTTCAAGGTATCATCAACGGCGAAGGAAACTCAATCCTCCGAAAGAGAGATGATTTTGAGATATATTGGCATCATTTATGGTCAAAGGGAAAATGTCATCTTTTGTTTATTTTGTTACTTGAAGAAATGAAATAAGGAATATTTCCTGATGTTATATGGTGAAATTTTAATAATTTCCCCCCTAGATTTATGATTCGATATATACATTTTAAATCACTTTTATATAAAAAGTTTCCAACATTTTAAAAAGAATTTTGAGTCTCAAATTCTCTCCCTCCTTCTCTTTCTCTCCTCCCTGCTGCATTGGTAAGCAGTAAAATTATATTTTTGTTATATCAAATAATGTCCTGACTTGGCATTCTTATTTAAAGATATCTGATTGTTATATTGAGATGACAAAAAAGCTTAGTTAATTCCCTCCTGCCAAGTTCTGTTGCATTTTAAAAGATAACAAAACTCAGACCTATCATGGTAATGGTTTAAAGATGGAGAAAAAGAATTCATAAATGGTGAATGGCTGTCTTTTATCAAAAGATCTTTATCTTGCCTTTGAAAATAACTCATAATGTGGAGCAGGAAAGTCACAAATCAATTTTCCTATTCATTTAAGTACTGAAAAGGTGATTGTTTGCTTTCCTCTAAAGAAAAAGGTAACGGCTGAAATAGTTTTTTTTTTTTCCTAGAAAGGGATTTAACTTGTTACATAACTGAAGTTATGGTTCCCCACGCTCCCTTCCATCATAGAATTTTGCCGGCTTAAGGGAATGTATAGAGAATCATTGTGTTGTCTGTAACTCTATGGTTAGAGCATAACTGTTTTCACTGCCTTTTTTATGAAAATGTAAAATTACATCCCCATTTGTCTTCACTGGTCAGGAAGAGTCTGTTCACATATACTCCTTCCAGCATTTCTGTTGGGAAGATAACCAATCTTTCAAAGAGACAGAATATTTCTATATACATATATTTTTAAACCCTTAACTTCCATCTTAGAATCAATATTGTGTATTGGCTCCAAGGCAGAAGAATGGTAAGGGCTAGGCAATGGGGATTAAGTGACTTGCCCAGGGTCACATAGGTAGGAAGTAGCTGAGGCTGGATTTGAACCTAGGACTTCCTATCTCTAGGCCTGGCTCTCAAACCACAGAGCCACCCAGCTGCCCCCAACATTTCCATATTTATAGTCTTTGAAGACTTAAAAAAAAAACTAACACAAAAAGTTTATTTTTTTAATTTGGAAAATTTGATACCACAGTGTATCAGTCTCTGTGTACAATGTTCTCCTGGTTCTGCTCCTTTCTCTTGTGGCAGGTATATTTAGAACTAGATGGGAGCAGTAACTATTGCAACAGTACTTTAATTGGTTTTAGTAAGAGAGCGGTAGCCATTGGTAGGCTTGTACATCCCAACAGTTAATAAATATTTGGTGAGTTAAAGTCAGGAAGAGTGTTTGGAGAACAAAGGAAATGATGTGCTGCTGTAGTTGGTTACCAGTAAAACTCAAAAAATAATTGGTAATAAAACTGTGTATACCCTTTGATCCTGTAATACCACCACTAGGTCTATATCTCAGAGGTATCATAAAAAAGAGGAAATTATCTACTTGTACAAAAATATTTATAGTTGTGCTTTTTGTGGTGGCAAAGAATTGGAAATTGAAGGGATGTCCTGATATCAATTGGAGAATGGCTGAACAAATTGTGGTATACGTGGGTGATGGAATACTTATGTATAAGGAATGGTGAACAGGATGATTTCAGAAAAAGCTGGAAAGATCTACACGAACTGATGCAGAGTGAAATAGGCAGAACCAGAGGAACATTGCACACAGAAACAGCAATATTGTATGATGACGAACAGTGAAAGACAGCTACTCTCAGCAATACAATGATGAAGGACAATTCTGAAGGAATTATGCCAAAGAATGCTCTCCACCTCCAGAAAAATAACTGTTGCAATCAGAATGCAAATCAAAGCATATGATTTTTCAGTTTAGTTTGTTTTATTTTTGGATGTAGGTTTTATATGAATATTATCTTAGAACAGTGACCAATGTGGAAGTGTATTTTGCATGATAATCCAGTTATAACCCAGGTCAAATTGCTTACCATCTCTAGGCGAGAGGGAGGGAAGAAAGGGAGGGAAACAATTTGGAATTTCGGAAAACATGTTGAAAATTATCAAATGTAATTGGGAAAATAAATTTCTTTAAAAAAATAGTTGGTTGATTTTTTTCCTATGAGGTCAACAAATATATCTATATCTATTTTAAACCAAAGGAGAAAGCTAGTGATTTTTCCAGTTTCCAAAACAAAAATTTTTTAACCCTTACCTTCCATCTTAGAATCAATACTGTGTATTGGTTCCAAGGCAGAAGAGTGGTAAGAGCTAGGCAATGGGGGTCAAGTGACTTGCCCAGGGTCACCCAGCTAGAAAGTGTCTGAGATCAGATTTGAACTCAGGACCTCCTGTCTCTGGACCTGGCTCTCCATCCGCTGAGCTACCCAGCTGCCCCCCAAAACAAAAAGACCTGAGTCATTTGAAATCTAGGAGGAAGACCCAAGTAAGTCACAATTTCTTTGGTTTCTTTCACCTTAGCATATGGGACTAATAGTTGCCCAGACTTGTAAACTCCTGTGTAAACTTGGAAATCCCTGTAGAAAAAAATGAATTATTTGTGTGATTTCGTCAAACACAGTTACTATGCATACTTGAAAATCTGATTTCTTTTTTGGCTCTGAAATTATCGGAATAGACCACAAGTAAACCATGGTGGGCACAGACTAACATGGTTTCTCTTTGAAGGAGAATTACAAGATGAGTTGAAAATTATTAAGGCACTGCCTTTCATTCCTTTATAAAATAATATTTATTTTTTCTCAATTACACATAAGATTTCCTTCCCACTCTAACCTCCCACCTCACTACTCTCCCCAAGATGGTGAACATCTGATGTAGGTTTTGCATATGCAAGTATGTGAAACAGTTTTTCACATCAGTCATTTAGTGGAAGGGATCTCAAACAACAACAATAACAACAAAAAGAAAATGAAATACAGGATGTTTTGGTCTGCGTTTTGTCTCCCATCAGTTCTTTTGCTGCCTTTCATTCTTAAAAACAATGTCAGTTGAACCACCAGAGGGCAGCCTCATCTAGTAAGTGTTCAGTATCTCCTGCCGTGGAACCCCCAAATAAGTCACTTTAAATAGCAATCAATTGATGGTGAATAGTTGGATATTATTCACTTGAGATTAAATAATCATTGTTGGGGAGGACCATGGAGCAAACATAATAGGGTCCTGGTAAATATTCTTTGACTAGAAGTGCCCAACATTCGAATATGGGAAGATTTAACAATTTGTTTTCAGATAGATTCTGGGAATTAAATCACAGAGTCTGAGAGATGGAAAGTATCTATTCAATCTAACCAATACCTAAAAGGGATATCCACTCTACAATTTCTGGCATGATCGAAGTCATAGATTTAGATCTGCAAAGGAAACCTAAAGAGGCCGGCAGCTTTATTCCCATCATCTTACAGGTGAGGAAACTGAAGTCAAGAGAAGATAAGAGACTTGTTTGGGATCATATAGCCAGTTAGTGTCTGAAGCAGCTTTTGAGCTCAGGCCTTTTATAAGCCAAGCCTACCCTCCTACCTACTTGTTTAATGATTGCCCAAATTGGAGAACCCTCCACTACTGGAGTCAACTCATCCTACTTCTGGACTGTTCTAACTATTAGGCTACTTTTCCTGACATTAAGGGTAAATTTGCCTCATTGAAACTATCATCCATGGCTCCTGGGCCAAACAAAAGTCTTAATTCCTTTTCCATATGAAAATCCCTCCCTACTTGAAGACAGCTCCCATGGTCCTTCTGAATCTTCTGTTTTTCAAGCTAAATATCCTTAGTTCCTTCAACAGATCCTCTTAAGTCTAATCTCAAGGTCATTCTTTCTGATTCTCCTCCATTTATTTATTCCTTCCTTCATCTATGGCACCTAGAATTGAATCATCTCAGCTTACCACCTTGCAGATAGACACTGAGAGCAAGAGAAATGAAATGACCTACAAACAAAATGAGGATCAAATCTCAAGGAAAAGCCCGTCCAACTATATATAGACAGAAGCCTTTTCTTTTTCTATTTGTAAGATTTGTTGCCAGAAATGCTTGATTATATATTTGAGGAGACAAGAGGATGATGCAAAAATTAAGATTTCTGAAAATCTGAGAGTTGGCGTACAAATTCTAAGGTAGTGTTAGGATTATTTTTAGTGCATTGACTTAAAATCTAAATAAGTGGTTGCCATGGGAAATTCCCAAATATGAAAAATACCCAAGTCAGCTGAGGATTTATGGAGATTTTAATTAATATAAATGAAGGAATTAAGGGAAGAAGAGAGAGAGAGAGAGAGAGAGAATTAATCTAAACTGCTCTGGCTCAGGCTGAATCAAGCAGTAGTTAAAGGCCTTGGCCAAAGTGGCCTCCCTGAGCCTAAGGGAAAGAGGAGTCAGTCTTATTCCTCACCATGAGACTGTCTCCAAGCTGGGTTCCAGTCCTCCACTCAACTCAATTTCCTGAACTCAGTTCAGAATCTAACTCAATTCTGAACTCTGAACTGCCTTCTGAACTGTTCCTTAGCCCCCTTTAAAGAGAATTTTCTCTTATGTCACCTCCCCTAAATTTTCACATCTACCTATCACAGTAGACACTTTTTTCTAGGACTGCCCATTCTTAGTTCTCACCTTCTTTGGTTCTCACTTTCTCTGTTTAGATTATATCTTCTGAGTACTTCACACCTCTTTGTTAAGCTTGCCTTTTGTAAGTTACTTAACCTTTTTGTGATTAATTTAACCTTTACAGGTATTTAACACCTTTTTGTATTAGATTTAAAAATAGACCTATCTTAAGGTTCTAGCTTCACTATAAGGTATGAGTTAGGGACTTTTATTGTTCAATCAGGAGTTTACAACTTTATCTTCCCCTAAAGAATGTCTAATCAGGGTGGAGTAATTTTAAAAGTTCCCAATACATTCCCGATTCTTGTTAGACCAAGTATCTCCATTGTTACAATAAGGAAATAGCTAAAATCAAATCTTCTGAAGTACAGTCTGAGTAGTTTTTTTTTTTTAACCCTTACCTTCCATCTTAGAGTCAATACTGTGTATTGGCTCCAAGGCAGAAGAGTGGTAAGGGCTAGGCAATGGGGGTCAAGTGACTTGCCCAAGGTCACACAGCTGGGAAGTGTCTGAGACCAGATTTGAACCTAAGCCTTCCGTCTCTAGGCCTGACTCTCAATCCACTGAGCTACCCAGCTGCCCCCAGACTGAGTAGTTTTTAAGATTCACAGTAGTTATAGCATTGACCTCTAGAAGCAAGGCTGCAGGATCCTTGCTTAGTTCTATAGCTAAGACCTAGATTCCATGCATGTTGCAACAATAATCCCCCAAATGCTTATTTTTAAAATGATAAAAGGGGTGAACAAGATGGAAATTTGAAGTGGAGAAGTGGTATAGAATAAGGAAGGAAAATTTTATTAGGATTTTTTGTTTGTATTTTACTAATCTCGCTTCATGGAAAGCCTTATCCCTTGCCATCCATGAAGATTTTCCACATCATAAATCTTAAGTTTATTTCCAGTTTTTTATTTTTTACTTTGTCACCATGGGAATAAGAACAATAAATTTATTCATTATGTCTGATTTTAAATTATTCAGAAATCTTGGCCATATCTCTCTTAGTTGGGTAAATATTCATAGTCTTAGATTAATATTGATTAACTGCCTACAGGGTATATGCATGGGCTCATACGAGGCATGATAAAGCACTCAATTTAGAAATAAAATATTTTATTCTGACAAGTTTTACATAATGATATGCTTTTGCCCATATATTTTATTGTCGTAAATTTGCAATGAGTGCCGTGTCAAGAATGTGGCTGATTAACCTGCTTCCAATGAATGGGAAAATGCTGTACTTTGAGAAATTAACAATCCAGGAATGTTGAGAGAACTCTGGGGATCAAAGCGTTTTAAATGACCATCTAAAAAACTTGTTTAAATTTTGGTTCAAATGTCATTTATAAATGTAATGTGTTGTGATAAAACAGAAAAGCTTTTTAAGAAAGTTTGATCAATTTGTCTTATTCTATGGTAATGATATCACTAAGCGAATTATTTGAGGAAAAATTGAAATATATTAATTTTTCTATTAAGGGTAAATTTTATGTAAACCCAGTAGAACAATTAGATTACTTTTGGGAAAGAAAAATGGGAAATCTATTAGGAGAAGAGAGTTGAAAATGACTCTCAATTCAATTCCATCAATACTGAATGTCTACCATGTTCACAGAAGGCATTGTTTTAGGCAGCATGGGGGCATACAAAAGCGAATTGGATAAAGCCCCTACCCTTAAGGAACTTTAAGTCAAGGAGAGGTGAGGGGATCAGCCATTGCACTAACAGGATCATAGATTGATTACTGGGGGTGACTTTTAAGCTCATCTAGGTCAACCTACTTTCCAAATGAGGAAGTTAAAGTCTATAGATGGGAAATAATTTGCTCAAGGTTACAAGCAAAGTGACTTCTTAGAGGTGCCTGATTCTCAGTCCAGCCATGATACAGCCAGAGAGACTACTTGAAGATGTAAATAATAATCCAGGACAAAAATACAGACAGTGCTTGGTGTCATGGAAAGGGACCATCTATTGGTCATAGGAGATTGAGGTCCTATTTGTGCTCTCTCTTTACCTGGGTGTTATCACAATTTTTCTTTCAACCCCAGTTTCCCCATTTGTAAAATGAATGGGTTGATTTCTAAAGTGCCTTAAATATCTTGTTTGAATTTATGTGGATAAATAGTAGGGTCAGAATTTGAATTCATGGCTACCATCTCTGGATTTTAACCCTGTTTTCTTTCTTTCTTTTTTTTGACATTATTTTTTTATTTGGGCAATTTCAAACATTATTCCTTCATTACAAAAATCATTTTCTATTCCTCTCTCCCTTCCCCCCATCCCTCCCATAGCTGATGCGCTATTTCATTAGGTATTACTTGTATCCTTGATCAGAACCTATTTCCATGTTGTTTGCACTAGGATGTTCATTTAGAGTCTACATCCCCAACCATGTCCCCTCGATCCATGTAATCAAGCAGTTGTTTTTCTTCTGTGTTTCTGCTCCCACAGTTCTTTCTCTGGATGTGGATAGCATCTTTCTCATAAGTCCCTCAGAATTGTCCCGGATCATTGCATGCCACTAATGGAGAAGTCCATTTCATTTGATTGTACCACAGTGTATCAGTCTCTGTGTATGATGTTCTCCTGGTTCTGCTCCTTTCACTCTGCATCACTACTTGGAGGTCGTTCCAGTCTCCATGGAATTCCTCCACTTTATTATTCCTTTGAGCACAATAGTATTCCATCACCAACCTATACCACAATTTGTTCAGCCATTCCCCAATTGAAGGGCATCCCCTCATTTTCCAGTTTTTGGCCACCACAAAGAGCACAACTCTGTTTTCTTAAGAACACTATGAGGTCTAGCAGGTTCTACCAGTGTCAAAAAGCTTTTAAGTAAAATGTCACAGCTCTTGTCCAGAGGACCCAGAAAAGAAAGTTCTTCCCACCAAAGTCCTTGGCATTGCCAAATGGCTGAGTGTTAGATATGAGTTTATCAATGGGAATGACATTGAAGATGAGGGGTTGTCCTGTCTGCTTTGCTGCTCCCCTCTAAGGACCAGTGGGACCTTTCAGCCCATTGCACAGATGAAACCTAACATGGTGGTGTCTCCGGTTAGAATGAGAGCTTCTCGAGGGCATGGACTGTCTCCCTTTTCTCTTTGTATCATCTACACTCGGCACATAGAAAGCACTTAATGCAGTTGTTCTAATTCAAGTTCAGGTCTTAAGACAGATTGTGTCTTGACTAAGACCCAGTCTAGCCAAATGTTGAAAGGTTCATTATCAGAAGATTAGCCCACTGATGAATTTTTTTTTGCCATGGAATTTCATGAAACAGGAAAAACCAAAACAGCCCCAGGCCTGTGCATTGTTGCTTTGACAGTGACTGTGACATGGTGGGAAAGGGGGCAGAAAGCACCCAGAATCCCACAACTCTCAGGGTCATCTACAAACATTTTGCTTATAGTAATAATAATAATAATAATAGTAGCTAACATTTCTATAGTGCTTACTGCATGTGCCAGTCATTGTGCTAAGTGGTTTACAGTTGTTATATCATTTGGTCATCTCATTAACCCTGGGAAGTTACTGTTATCTCCATTTTACAGATGAGAAAACTGAGGGAGGCAGAGATTAAGTAATTTACCCAGGATTACTGGCTGAATTTGAACTCAGGTCTTCTTGACTTTGTTCCCAGTGCTCTAGCCTTGGCAAAGCCAAGCTTCACTCTCTTTCTTTTGTAAAACCCTTACTTGCCATCTTTGGAACAATACTGTGTATTGATTCCAAGGCAGAAAAGTGGTAAGGGCTAGACAATAGGGGTTGAGTGACTTGCCCAGGGTCACACAGCTAGAAAGTATCTCAGGTCAGATTTGAACTCAGGACCTTCCATCTCTAGGTCTGTCTCTCAATCCATTGAGCCACCTAGTTGGCCCCCCAAGCTTCTCTTCATGGCAACCTGTACACTCACTAGATGAATGTTTTTCCTTTCAAGACTCCCCCTTTGCTGCAGTGGCAGCCACCAAAGGCATAATCATAAACATAATCAGTTATGTTTCTGCAAAATAAATGGCCCTCACCATTCTCTCATCATTCTCCCAGACTTCTCTTTGCAGTCTAGCATGTCAGAAGTGGCACTGATATGCTAGGTAATGATAATGATTTGAAAAGACCTTTCGGATAACAAACATACCTAGCAGAAGAAGATAAAATAAGCTGTGATTCTTTTGTTTGCTGGGACACTTCATCTTCCCAAGTCCCCACGAACTCTGCTTCCTTGGCTTATGATGTTCAGTATTTAAAAGTACAAACAAACTTTCTGAGGCTTGTCATAACCAAGAGCTGTAAATCACAAGAGGAGCTTTCAACATGACTATTTTATTTGCCAAAGTCACAGCTATTTTCTTTTCAAAATTACATTTTATTTTTATTTCCTCTTATTTTATTTTTTAAAATTACATTTTAATTCTTTCCAGTGGCAAGCATTTATTTTTTCTTCCTCTCACCTCCCTCAGGGGGGAAAAAAGAATAAAAATTCTTTTAACAAATATGCGTAGTCAAGCAAAAGCAAATTCCCATATGGTCTATGTCTAAAAATACGTCTCGTTCTGCATATTTAGTCCATCACCTCTCTGTAAGGGAGGCGGGTAGCATTCTCCTATTTTTGTCTTCTGGAATTGTGGCTGGTCATGGAATTGATGGGAGGTCTTAAGTCTTTCAAAATTTTCTATTTTTACAACATTGTTATAGTATATTTTGTTCCTTAGTCTGACAGCATTAATATTAAAGAAGTGTTTCTCTGTTGCATTTAAACATGGCAAAGGGGGTGCCTGTTTAGAATTTTCTTCAGCCATCGTGTCTTGAATTGAATTCCCCCAAATAACTTGCTAATTGAATATTATAATGGAAGAAAAAGATTGTCTTAATTATATGTTAGCAATTGGGACACTGCTCTGATTTTCTATTGTGCCATTTGACCTCTCATAAAGAAAAGGAGTTTATAATCCATGAGAAATGAAATTGGAGAGGTTCCTGATATGCTTTCTGCTGTGCCCCAGAGAGGACAGTGTTCCTTTTGAGTGAGTGATAATTCCCTGGATTCATATTCTTCTTCCCAAGAAACCCTCCAGTACATCTCAGTTTTCCCAATGCCATTCTAAGTGAGGGGCCCAATTTCTAGGGGAAGAAACTCGGGGCTTCAAAGCAAATGAAAACAGGAATCTAGAATCCTCCCGACTCAGAAAGCCCAAAGTTCCTTGGAATGTCCTCTGTGCCCAAAGTCACGCAATGGCCATTTTTAAAACTTGGTGGTCATAACATCATGTTCCTGAGAAGGAACACGGAGTAGTGGAGAGAGCGCTGGACTTTGGGGCAGAAGGAGCTGGGGTCAGATCTCACCTTTGACACCCTGTGACCATGCAGGAGTCACAGAAGATCTTTAATAAGTGTGTATGACGAATAAATTGTAAATCATGGCCAGATGATACTTCTAAGTAGAGGGAGAATACAGGCAGAGAAGTGATGGTTAAGGTACATCACTGCTCTGTGGCTATGGAATGGGGATAGCCTGGACCAGAGGTGTCCAACATGGATCCAATGGACCCCAGAGTGTGGTTTCCTAAGTCAATATGCAACCTTGAGAGATCCTTATGTACACGGGGGGGGGGGGGGGGAGCTCATTTCTATTTGATATCCTTGGGCTGATCAACCTGGAAACTAACCAGGCTGTTGCCAGTGTTTATTGGATGTTAGCTAAACACATAAGGAACAAGTAGGTCACTAATTTGACAGTCCCTTTTAGACCAGACTTGTGTTTTAATTGGGGCAGGAAGTTCCTAGTGAGGAAAATCCATACAGAAAAGGAGAGCCACAAATTTTCTGTAACTTACAATCTTCTTTATTTTTTTCTTTTAAAGAAATATTTATTTTTTGTTACATTCCACATTGTTACTTCCACTCCCACACTAGAGAAAGCATCATTTAACAGAAAGATGTATGAATATGTAAAACTACGCCTTGCTTGTTTATCATTTCTTTTTCTGTAGGTAGATGTACTCAAGTTATTCTTCAAACAATGTTTCTGTTACTGTATATAATGTTCTCTTAGTTCTGCTTGTTTCATTCTTTATAACTTCAGGTTTGTTTATTTGTTTCTCTCTCTTCCTTCCTTCCTTCCTTCCTTCCTTCCTTCCTTCCTTCCTTCCTTCCTTCCTTCCTCCCTTCCTCCCTCCCTCCCCCCACCCCCCCTCTCTCTCTTTCTTTCTTTCTTCCTTCCTTCTCTTTTTCTCACTTTTCTTCTTCTTCTTCTTCTTCTTCTTCTTCTTCTTCTTCTTCTTCTTCTTCTTCTTCTTCTTCTTCTTCTTCTTCTTCTTCTTCTTCTTCTTCTTCTTCTTCTTCTTCTTCTTCTTCTTCTTCTTCTTCTTCTTCTTCTTCTTCTTCTTCTTCTTCTTCTTCTTCTTCTTCTTCTTCTTCTTCTTCTTCTTCTTCTTCTTCTTCTTCTTCTTCTTCTTCTAAAAAATAATGCTTTCCTTCCATCTTGGAATCAATACTATGTGCTGGTTATAAGGCAGAAAAGTGGTAAAGGGTAGACAACTGGGGTTAAGTGACTTGCCCAGGGTCACACAGCTAGGAAGTATCTGAGGCCAGATTTTAATCTAGGAGCTCCTGTCTCCAGACCTGGCTCTCTATTCACTGAGCCATCCATCTGCTCTCCTATTTTTCTAAAATTAATCTGTTCATCATTTCTTATGGCATAGTAGTATTCTATGACAGTCATATGCCACAACTTGTCCAACCATTCCCCAGCTGATGAGCATGCCCTCAGTTTCCAATTCTTTGTCACGATAAATATTCTGTACAAATAAGTCCTCTTCACTTGTTTTTGATATCTTTGGGACACAGATCTAGTATTGCTAGGTATTGCTGGGTCAAAGGGTATACACAGTTTTATAGCCCTTGAGCAGAGTTCCAAATTGTTCATCAGGGCAGTTAAACCAATTCACAACTCCACCAGTGTTTTAGTGTCCCATTACGGTATATCAATTGATAATGTTGGTATAATCCAGTGGAATTGCTTGTCAGCTTTGAAAAGGGGAAGGGAAGAGGGGAGGGAAAGAAAATGAATCTTGGAAACATGGGAAAATATTTTTTTAAAAAAGTCAATACCATGTACTGGTTCCAAGGCAGAAGAGTGGTCAGGGCAAGGCAATGGGGGTTAAGTGACTTGCCCAGGGTCACACTCCTAGGAAGTATCTGAGGCTAGATTTGAACCCAGGACCTCCCATCTCTAGGTCTGGCTCTCAATTCATTGAGCCACCTAGCTACTCCCTATGATACATCTTCATTAATCTAGCCATCATTTGTTCATTCTGTTACATTGGAAAGAGCACCAGCCCTGAAGTCCTAGGACCTGGGTTTAAATCTCAATTCTGACCTTAACTATTATAAGTGTTTAATTAAATGCTTCATTCATTCATTCATTCATTCATTCATCTTGGGCAAGTAAGTTAACCTTCTTAGACATTAATTTCCTCATCTATAAAAATGGGCAATGAGTCAATATGACCTCTGAGATTCCTTTTTGCTTCAGATCTATGGTTTTATGATTCATCCATCATTCATATAGCAATTTTCAGAGTGCTGAGGTTACAAAGACATCTGTATATGCATATATGCAGACAAGTATAGATATACAAAGGATCTATGTAATGTAATATATATCCACCCATGTGTGTATATACCTTGGGGGTGGGATGGGGTGTGTGTTAGAGAGAAAAGAACACAACCACCATTTTTTTTAACCCTGACCTTCCATCTTGGAATCAATACTGTGTATTGGTTCCAAGGCAGAAGAGTGGTAAGGGCTGGGTAATGGGGGTTAAGTGACTTGCCTAGGGTCACACAGCTGGGAAGTGTCTGAGGCTAGATTTGAACCTAGGACCTCCCATCTCTGGGTCTTATTCTCAATCCACTGAGCTACCCAGTTCCCCCGCCCCCATTTTTGGAACCCTGGGCAAGTCATTTCTCAGCAGTCTCTTGGTTTTCTTTATAAAATGAGGGGATGGGATGGGGGAGCTATGGCATTATGGTCATGAGAGTTCTTCCCGGCTTCGAATCTTGGATCTCTAAATGGGGATACAAAAAGAAGCAAGAGGGAGTCCCTGCCCCCAAATACCTTGCAGGCTAATGGGGGAAGAGGACATTTAAACAAATATATACAAAGCCAGCTATATACAGGATAAATAGGAAATGATTAGCAGAAGGAAAGTGCTGGAAGGAAAGGGGGGTTGGGAAAGGCTTTCTGTAGAAGGTGAGATGGAGGGAGGGCATTTCATATATGGGAGATAATTGCAGAAGGAAGACACTGCTATTAATGGGGAGTGGGGAAGGCTTCCTGCAGAAAGTGGCAATTTGATTGGAACTTGAAGGAAGCCAGGAGGCAGAGTTAGGGAGGAAAAGCATTCCAGACCTGGAAAAAAACAGGGAAAAAGCCCAGAACAGAAAAAGAATATAGAAAAAATTCCCTGTTGGACATTAGAACTGAGAAATAAATGTAAGACTCTTTCCTTGACCAGGAGAGCTGTGTACTCTGATGAAGTAGGCGTTGCTAGTCCTAGGAATGATAAAGTAAATGACACCAGTGATGTCAGTTGAGATAGATATCATCTGACTGAATAGACTAGTAGAGGTGGTTGGTGACTCCCAGCTGAGCGGAAGAGGTAACTGTTTGTCAACTTGAAAGCAATAATCGTGAGGCTGCTGTCTTCCCAGGGCCAATCGCAAAGATATGACTGAGGCTCTCCTAAGACTTGTCAGGCCAGATGAGTTCTCCTCATTTCTGGTGATTCAAATGGGCATAAATAATATTGCCTCAAGGAACTTAGAAATCTTGGGCAAATAAATCAAGACCTTTCCAGGAGAAAAATGAACAAATAGTTTGAAGAAACCAGTTTTCTTAAAAAAGAAAAAGGAAAAAAATCCTGAAAACTTAACAGCTGGATGAAAAAATGCTCCAAAGCATGAGGAATAAGATACAAATTAAAGCAATTCTGAAATTTCACATGCCCTATTAACCTAACAAAGATGCTTGAAGACGAATAACCAATATTAATGACACCATGAGAAGAGAAACACACTAATACCTTGTTGGTGGGGTTGAAAAGGAAACAAATTGTTCTGGAAATCATCAAGGAACGGTTCAAGCAAAGTTGCTAATCTGATGAGTACGTACCCCCAGGATGTCATGTGTATCATAGCACTTTTTGTGGCAGTAAAAGAATTGGACACGAAATGTGGTGTCACTGATGAGTGGACAATTTGTGGCATGGACATGTAATAGATTATTAAGAAATAAAACATGGAGGAACTCATAGAAACATGCAAAGAAAAAGAAATGGATTCAGAACAAACAAAAGAAGAGAAAAACTGTAGGTGCTGTGTAAATTTCCCATTTTGTGTGCCTCTACAGGGAATGCTAAATATCAATATCTGGACTGATCCAGCTGATGGCTTGCTTGGTTTTGCTTAAATGTTTTCTTTGTTACAAGGAAAGGTTCTAAGAAGGGTAAACTGGCATGAGGTGGTAAGGTTTTGGGATAAAAAGAAAAACCTGAAGAACAAAAAAGAAACAGGAGACCCAGGTGCAGAGATAGCATTTATACACCTAGCAGATTTGTAGCTTTGCTTGAATAAGCTAAATTTGAACACAGATCTTCCTGACTATACCCAGCACTTGGTCCACTGGGACATCTCGCTGTCCAAGGGATGTCATCCTAGGAGAGATGGGAAGTTCTCAAGAATAGAATTCTAAAGAAATGAAGATCAAAGACTAAAGAAGAGAGTAGCTGGTTAAGGAAATCTTTTAAGAACAGGAGGTGGATTTCTCCATAGTGGTTTAAATTATAGGAACGAGGGGGTAGCTGGGGGGCTCAGAGGATTGAGAGTCAGCCCTAGAGACAGGAGGTCCTGGGTTCAAAGGTGGCCTCAGACACTTCATAGCTATATGACCCTGGGCAAGTCACTAGCCCTCACTGCTATTCTGCCTTGGAACCAATTCACAATATTGATTCTAAGATGAAAGGTGAGGATTTTAAAAAATAAAATAAAATATAGGAATGATGGACTTACCTCTAGGGATGGATTTCACCTGACAAGGATGGAGAAGAATGTATTGGCCTGAAAAAAATCTTGCAGATCTAATCAAAAGGACTTTAATCTAAAAAGAGACAGGGGGCTACCCTTTGATCCAGCCATAGCACTGCTGGGTTTGTACCCCAAAGAGATAATGGACAAAAAGACTTGTACAAAAATATTCATAGCTGCGCTCTTTGTGGTAGCCAAAAATTTGAAAACGAGGGGATGCCCATCAATTGGGGAATGGCTGAACAAATTGTGGTATATGTTGGTGATGGAATACTATTGTGCTCAAAGGAATAATAAAGTGGAGGATTTCCATGTGAACTGGAACAACCTCCAGGAAGTGATGCAGAGCGAGAGGAGCAGAACCAGGAGAACATTGTACACAGAGACAAACACACTGTGGTATCATCGAACGTAATGGACTTCTCCATTAGTGGTGGTGTAATGTCCCTGCACAATCTGCAGGGATCAAGGAGAAAAAAACACTGTCCAAAAGCAGAGGACAAACTGAGGGAATAGAAACACCAAGGAAAAGCAACTGCCTGACTACAATGGCTGAGGGGACATGACAGAGGAAAGACTCGGAGCGAACACTCTGATGCAAATACTAACAACATGGCAATGGGTTCAAGTCAAGAACACATATGATACCAGTGGAATCACACGTCGGCCACAGGGGGTGGGAGGGAGGAAAAGAAAATGATCTTTGTCTTTAATGAAAAATGCATGGAAATGATCAAATAAAATACTATAAAATTAAAAAAAAATAAAAAGAGACAGGGGGAAAATTGCTTGTATGTCTACAGCAAGCTAGATACGATAGAGAGTAGCTGTAAAATAGTAAGAAAAGTGGTAGAGAGATCTAAGAAAAGAGCCAGTAATTAAGCCCAAGGGCTCTGATGGCCATACACCAGAGCATCTAGGTGGCACAGTGAATGGAGAGTGGAGCTGGAATCAAGAAGACTTGAGTTTAAATCAGTCTCAGATACTAGCTATATGACCCTAGACAAGTCACTTAACCTCTGTCTGCCTCAGTTTACTCATCTGTAAAATGAGGAAAATAACAGCACCTACTTTAAATGAGATAATAATTATGAAGCATTTAGCATAATGCCTGGCACAGTAATAATAATCATAACTCATATTTTTATAGTGTTTCCTACTCACTATAACAGAATAAGCATGATATCAATGTTCCTATTATTAAAGTTCCAAATGCATGGGCTGAGAGCAATGCCTAGGCTTGAAGGAAATTTAGTTATTCAAAAGAAACAGTCTAGTTTAAAAGAAAAGACAAGCAGGAATTGCATCCTATAAAAGAATAATATACTAAATGTAAAGGAATTTGGGATAAGGAAACATGGCGGAGAACATTGAGGGAAGACAATAAAGGGAGAGACAGAAGCAATATGGCCACCAGAGCCTATGGTTGACCACTTGGAAATAGAGAAAATAAACAAAGAGTTTAGGAGCAGATCCAAAACCTGGCACAGAGGTAGGATATAGCAGGAGTGGTTCTGGGAGATATGAAGTATCCAAACTATTGCTAGACCTCTCAAAAAAAACCACACAATAATTTTCCTTAATGATGATTTCATGCTAAAAGTGGAAGAAGCAACGAGGAGAAATGAAGCCGATTCTTAATAACATGTAGGAAGTAGTTATTGTTGGAGTGAGGGTAAGCCTTGGAGGGAATTGATCCCACTATTTTGAAATTTGGGTTAGAGGAGGGGATTTCTGGGAAATCAGATATATTTCTTAGATTTGGTTATAGCAGATTTCAAAGGATCTGAAAAAGATTCTTCAAGGGGGAAAAAACTTTACACAGTGCTTTCATTTTGCTAAATCCTACACAAATATTATCTTGTTCGATCCTCATACTCCTGGGAGGTAGGAGTTGTAATTACTCTCATTTTACAGTTGATGAAACTGAGGCAAATAGAAGTTAAGTGACTTACTCAGGGCCATGCAGTTCATTCTCAATTCATTGTCAATCCTATCCATGTCTCTCTGAATTCCTAATATATATTATTTTAAATAATCTGTTACATTCCCATGCCACGAAATATCCATGCATCAATAAACCCACATTTCATGTCCAGTTTTTAGCCACAAAAAGTGATACCATACCCGTGTCCTGGGATTCTATGCCCATCAGACTGGTAACTCTGCCTGGACAAGCTACATTTAACTGTAGGTCCATCACTCTATCCACTGGGATACTTAGTTGGTCAAGAGATATCATCCCAAGAGGGTGGAAAGTTCTCAAGAATAAAATTCTAAAGACACAAAGAGCAAATAATTGTGATGAGAAGAAAAAGGAGACGTCGTTTAAAGAGGCTGACATTGATGCTTGGAGAACCCTTCAAACAAGTTAGATTTTGGGGGAAAGATATAACATGGAGGCAAGGACAGATTATGGAGGATGATTATAAAAGTGTCATAGGACCTTATAAAAATAATGTCAGGAATGTTGAATCTCAATCATCTGAAATTAGCAAGGAGAATTAAGAGGGGGAATATTTTTTAGAAGTTATGTTGGACATATAACCCAGGTCAAATTGCTTACCATCTCTGAGAAAGGGGAAGGAGACAATTTGGATCTTGTAGTTTTAGAAAATGTATGTTGAAAAGCGTTATTGCATGTAATTGAGAAAATAAAATATCTTTGAACAAAAATAGTAAAAGTTATGTTGGAGATAAGACAAAATCAGAGAAAGAGTAGATGGTGTGATAGAGAGAAGGCTGAGCTGTTCAGCCTTCTTTTTATTTCTCTTTCTTCCCCAAAGAGAATGATTTTTGGATTGGAAAAGATAGAACAAAAAATGGCTAACAGGAAGTTGAAACTTAAGATAAGTAGAGAGATAGGAAGAGAAGGGGGTAGGGGAAGCACCAAATTTCCTCACCCAAAACTTGCATATTGAATGAACTGGCAGAAATGCTTACTGAGTCACTTGGCAGTATACTTCAAAAGATAGAGACTAGGAAAGATAAGAGAACACTGAGAATGGGCAAATGTCCCTATTTTTAAGGCCATGGAATTTGCACTCCATAGCGCAGGCTTAAGCTCCTTTCCAGTCCTTCCTCAGACACATATAGTCCTGGACATAGAAATCACTTCATGTGTTTCAGCTTCAGTTTGGTAGAGAGAGGTGGTGTAGGGGATAGAGTTCAAATCTTGGAACTTAAAAAGCCTACCTCAGACATTTACCATGGTGTTGGGCAAGTCATTCTCTAGACCTCAGTTTCCTCATCTGTCAAATGAGGGGTTTGTACTTAATAAATATGTTAAATATATTAATATTTTATACTATAATATTATATGTTAATATATAGGTATATAAATATATAATATAAATAAAAAATAAAGCTAAATATATAATTTTATAAATATTTACAAAGGCTTTTTTTTTTGTGATTGAGAGGATGCCCATCAGCTGTGGAATGGCTGAACAAATTATGATATGTAATTGCAATAGAACACTATTATACTATAAGAATACTAGCAGAGGGGGCAGCTGGGTAGCTCAGTGGATTGAGAGCCAGGCCTAGAGATGGGAGGTCCTAGGTTCAAATCTGGCCTCAGACACTTCCCAGCTGTGTGACTCTGGGCAAGTCACTTGACCCCCATTGCCTAGCCCTTACCACTTTTCTGCCTTAGAACCAATACCCAATATAGATTCCAAGATAGAAGGTAAGGGTTTAAAAAAAAAAAGAATACTAGCAGAATGATTTCTGAAAAACCTGGGAAGACTTACATGAACTGATGCAGAGTGAAGTGAGAAGAACCAGGAGAACCCTGAACTCAGTAACAGGAATATTGTAGGATGATCAACTAGGAATGACTTCGCTATTCTCAGCAAAATAATGATCCAAGACAATCCTAAAGGACTCATGATGAAGAAATGCTATCCCCCTCCAGAGAAAGAATTGATGGAATCTGAATGCTGATCAAAGCATATTATCTTTCACTTTCTTTCTCCACTTTTTTTGGGGGGGTTCTCCCACAAACTAACTAATATGGAATTACATGATTACACATGTATAACCTACACCAAATTGCTCACTATTCTCAGGGAGGGAGAGAATTTGGAAGTCAACAATTTTTTTTTTAAACCCTCACCTTCCATCTTGGAGTCAATACTGTGTATTGGCTCCAAGGCAGAAGAGTGGTAAGGGCTAGGCAATGGGGGTCAAGTGACTTGCCCAGGGTCACACAGCTGGGAAGTGTCTGAGGCCAGATTTGAACCTAGAATCTCCCATCTCTAGGTCTGACTCTCAATCCACTGAGCTACCCAGCTGCCCCCCAACAATTTTTTAAAATGAATGTTAAAATCGTTTTTACATGTGATTGGGAAAAACAATAAAATACTATTAAAAATAAAGATATACAAAGAAAACAATGGGGTGTTTGTGTTTGGAAAGCACTACCAGCTAGAGCTGTCTGGATGGAACATTATTAGTTGAGCCTTGAAGGAAGTCAAGGATTCTGAGGGATAGAGAGGTTAGGAGAGAGTCCATTCCAGGCAGCACAAAGATATAGATGTGGGAATTGCAATGCCCTGTCTGGGAAGCAGTAAGCAGGTCCCTTTGGCTGCTCTGTTGAATGTATTGTTTAGTCAACATGATAGATAGGCTGGAGTTCTATTGTGAATGGCTTAATCCAAACACAGGAGTTTGTGCCACTCCCAATCTCTAGGGGTCACCCATGTCAAGGAAAAGCATGTGGGGAACCCATTGTCTTTGCAGATCCTAATCCCAGCTGCCTGACCCTTTAATGAGCAAAAGGTTTATTCACTATTTAAAAAACTGCAAATGGGGTACTCAGAGTCTGAAAAGGACCCTCTGCTCTTGCAAACAAAGTTAATACCAAGGCATTTGGGGGGAGAGGGGATTGCTCAATGGGAAGGGGGTTGGAGAGGCTTTGGGAAGGAGGGAGCTCTTGGAGCTCAACCTTAAAGAGGAAGAGAGATGAATAAGGAGGGCATTTTAGGTTAAGTGAAACAACCTATGCAAAGGCTTGGAAGAGGGAGAGTTAGTGTATATTAAACCACTGGCCAATTGGACTAGAACGTAGAGGCTGTGAGGGGAAGTAATATTAAGTCAGCCTGGAGTGCTAGTTTAGAGCCAGATTGTAAAGATTTAAATTTTTAAAAATTAATTTTCTAGTAACATCTTTTTTTTTTAACGTTTTCTTTAGTGTCCCTTCCCATCCCCCTCAGAGAGCCACCCCATATAACAAATAATATGTCTAGAGAAAAAACATCAGCAAAACTGATCAATACATCAAAAAAGTCTGAAAATGTGTCCTATATTACATCAGTGTGAGGGCAGCTAGATGGTATAATGTGAAGACCTGAGTTCAAATCTAACCTCAACACCCTTACTAGTTGTGTGACCCTGGATAAGTCACTTCAACCTGTTGGCCTCAATGTAAAATGGGCTAGAGAAGGAAATGACAAACATTCTAGTTGTTGTTTTTTTTTTTTGCCAAGAAAACCGCAAATGAGGTCATGAAGGAGATAAACAATAATAACAACCACATAAGTGGTCCTTCCCATTTCTACTAAGGTTTATAGAGAAGATATTTTCTCATGTCTCATTGTAGATATGTTTATTCTCTGTGGTTTTGTACCATTAATTCTTGATTATTTTGTGGCTATTCTATCATTTACATTCTTGTACTCATGTATAGTTTTTCTTTTTTTAATTAAAATGTATTTAATTAAGAGAATTTGTCCATGGTTACATTATTTATGTTCTTTCCCTCCCCTCCTCCCACTCCACTCCTGTAGCCAATGAGCAGTTCCACTGGGTTTTTTATTTTTTTTATCATTCATTCATTCATTCATTCATTCATTCATTCATTCATTTTTATTTTTAAATTTTTATCAATTATATTAATGATAATTATTTTATTATTTTCAATAATAATTAATTATTAATTAATATTTTTATTAATTTAAATTATTTTATTTTATATATTTAATATAATATAAAAATAAATTTATTTTATTTTATCAATATTATATATAATATAATAAATTAAATAATTAAAAAGTAATTAATATTAAATATTAAATAATATTATTTAAATGACACATTTAAATGTGTCATTGATCAAGACCTATTTCCATATTATTAATATTTGTACTAGAGTGATCATTTAGAGTCTCCATCCCCAATCAATCATATCCCCATCAACCCATGTGGTCAAGCAGTTGTTTTTCCTTCTGTATTTCTGCTCCCACAGTTCTTCCTCTTGTATATTTTTTCTTAGCTCAGCTCATTTCTCCTTGTTTCAGGTCAGATAAATCTCTTCAGGCTTTCCTGTATTCATCACATTCATCATTTCTTACAGCCCAGTGATACTCCATTATATTTGTGTACCACATTGTGTTTAAACATTCCCCAATCTATGGGAATTCCAATCCTTTGCTATCATGAAAAGTGCTATTATAAATACTTTGCTGTATGGGGAACTTTTCTCTTTCTTACAAATGTGTCCATTTGTGAAGGTCTTCAAATGCCAAATATTAATGCTTAAATTATTAAGAAAATAAGAAGATAATTTGAATAAGATCAAGGACTTGACAAGGGCTCTTTTCTCCCTCTTTAGGCAACAAAGGGAAAGTCTTTATTTCAGGCTGGATTATTTTAGAGGCTTATTCCCCTTGTGGTCTGAGAAGGCTGGGCCACATATGCTCCTGTTTGCCATGAAGAACATGGCAACATAGGTCCAAGGTCTACTTTCCCTAGAACAAAGACAGGCATCACCTGCTTACTGAATCCTGATTTTTTTTTAAAGAGATCCTGGTGAGTTGTGCCAACTCACACATCAAGATGAATTAGAGTAGAAAATCAAAATCTGAAGTATATTCATGACACTAACCCAATCTCCTACCAATCCATGTCAGTAGAATTCCTCCAGTTTTTCTCCAGCCAATTGGACTAGTCTCTAGATTAACAAGTGTATTCAGTGTTCTGACACTATTCGCAATTACTGACTCTGGAGAGGAATTGTCCTTGTTCCTAAGGACCTGGCTGAGTCACTGCTTTGAGTACATCCTGCTATCTGGTCTCTCAAGGCTCTAATGTCATCATATACATGTCAATACCTGCCTCCTGGTTTGACTTATATTGGAGGCATCTTCTTGCCATTGGGCACAGGATGGAAATAGAGCTGCCTCTTCAGAACACATTTCCACTTGGCTGCTCTTTTCACTGCTGCCAACAAGGAGGGACCTGGGTGTTCCTGCCATCATTTACTTATTTTGCACCAAAAAGTATTTCTTCTTTCTGCCCTGACTGACAGAATGCTATTGTTGGCTTTGGCAACCATGCTTTGCTTGCATCTATTAGGTCTGTCTCTGAGTCATACATGGAACTCTTTCCCAACCACTGACAAAGCCTCCTTTTCAATGGTAACTTGATTTACCCAAGTAAAGCTACCTTTAGTCCGGGGAATTGGCTTAGTTTGGGGCTTTCCATTTGGAACCCTCAGAATATTAAGGAGTGACCATAAGTGACTCTATTTTTTTTCTTTCCTAAGGAATACATTAAATGTCAAAAAGGGAAATGGGCTTCTATTAAAGCTCAATATAGCTTTTGTAAGTCCATCAGAGTGTAAAAATATCTTTCCAGCTGCTAGTGAACCTCATTAGCACAGAGCACAGCCACAAAATTATCACAGTACTTAGGCAGCTGTTGGCAAAGTGTTTTCAAACATGGTTATTCTGCAAGGGGATCTTGCTTATTATTGTGATCGTTTCATGAGATTTGTTTAATTTTGTCAAATTCTTTAAGTTCAACATTTATTTGGTAACTTTTATGAGCACAGTGCTAGCTGCTTTGGGGGGAAATCAATGAGACAGTTTTGGGTCTCAAGGAACTGTGAAGATTAAGTTTAACACTCCCCTAATTATAACAATGAAAATACTTAACTCTCCCCTGATTGTGAAGATTAAATTGTAATCCCTGTCTAGTTTTAGAACACAGTACTTAAAAATTAAGTATGAAGATCTGCCCATTTAGATCTAATCACCAAAAGTGCACTTAATCATGAAGTAGGAGGTCTGTGACCTATGTGTGCAACAGTGGGTAATGAATCTGAATCAACTAACTGCTTTCTGGGCAGTCCTCGAACAGGACTTCAAGTGTGATTGGTAGATGTAGAATTGGGGAAGACACAGGAAGTGACGCAAGAGAAAATGTCTTTAAAAGGAGCTGTTATTTCCTGTGAGAATTCAATTCTTCATGCTTTTGAGTTGAAGCTGGTGAAGAGGGGCAGAAGGATCTCCTGACTGGACCTGAGACCCTGTTTTCCTGGTGAGGCTGAAAAAGCATCTGCTGACTAGACTGACACGTGGTGAGTGAAAGGCTGATTCTTAACTACTATTTTTTGCTCTGAAGAGACCAACCTCAGGAAAGACCTATTCTTGAAAGAGGCTTCCCCAGGTCCTCAGCTTTGCTAAGGCCAGCTGAAACTAATTCTCCCTGACCAGAGGGACTGGGAGTAAATTATTTAGTGCTCAGGCTAGATATCTTACCTTATTCTCTCTCTGATTTCTTGCTTCACTCTTTCTACACTTTGTAAATAAATTGTAAATAAAATCTCTTTGGAATTAATTACATTCCTGGTGACCACACTCTTAAATAATCAAGTCCAACGCTTTAAAATTAACCCTATTTTCCCCTTACAGAACTCTAGCAGGAGAGATGTCTGCAATATTAGCTAATTTTTAAAACATACATTTTTATGTTTATATTTCAGAAAAATTTCACAGGGGGCAGTTGGGTGGCTCAGTGGATTAAGAGGTCTAGATATGGGAGGTTCTAGGTTCAAATCTGACCTCAGACACTTCCTAGCTGTGTGACCCTGGGCAAGTCACAACCCCCATTTCCTAGCCTTCACTGCTCTTCTGCCTTGGAACCAACACACAGTATTGATTTTAAGACAAAAGGTAAGGGTTTAAAAAAATTCACCAAAAATTTCCCCAAGGATCCTTCCCCCTCTCTTAGAGAGTCATCCTATATGATAAACAATATTTTTAAGGGGGAAAAAAAAGAAAAAGAAGAGGAAAAACCAGAAATATTGGTCAACACATAGGAAAGTCTGGAATCTTGTATACAATGTACCAGTCCCATAGACTTTTCATCTTCATAAAGGAGGAAGATGGGGTATCTTCTCATATCTCTTCTTTGGAGCCATGCTTGTTCTTTATAATTTTGCAAGTATCACTTTTGATGATTTTCTCATCATTCCTTCCATTTAAGTTGTTGTCATTGTGCATATGGGGTGTTCAGGGAGGGGTAGTATCTCTGGTATGGAGGGCTTGTTGTGCCCTTCTAGGGCAGCTCTCCAGCCTCTGACCCCCACCTGACACCCAGCTCTCACTTGTGGCTCCTAGTAGCTGCTAGCATGCGGCTGCGGCCACACCCCGGGCAACGGCTTCGACAGGCCGGCTAAACCTTGTGAGGGTAGCCATCGGGTCATCGTGGACCCCTGGTGAACTAGGGCTTTGCTCACCCAGCATGTGAAGTCTGCTTCAGCTGAACAGATGGAAGAAACCAATAAGAAGGTTCAACGGCTGAGAGGGCGACGCAGCAAAGCACTGTGGAGTGTTCAGGGCGTGTTGGAGCACAAAGGACAACACGGCCATCCAATGCAGCTGAGGAAGTCTCCAGGTGTAACGACTTTTCGTGCCATTGGACCCAGGCTTCCAACGCCGAGAGAGTGGGACTGTCTCTGTGCATCGACTTTTCCACTTAAATCTTCACGCACAAGTGTCTTTATGCACACTCATCTATCATAGATGAAAACACACAAAGACAATCATCATCCTCGGTTACTGAGAGACTACTACCACATTGTGCATAATGTTTACTGGTTCTGCTTACCTCACTTGACAGCAGTTCTTCTCTGTATTCATCTCATTCATCATTTCTTACAGCACAGCAATACTCTATTACATTCATGTACCATAGTTTATTTAACCATTCTCCAGTTGATGGGCATCTCCTTTGTGTCCAATTCTCTGCCATCACAAAAAATGTTAGCCTTCACTAATGTCTTCCTTGGTGTCTCCTCTTGGATTGGAGGTGAGCCTTGCATTCTCAAAGACCAAAGTAGGGGAAAGCAAGCTCTGGAAGGTTCTTCCAAATTGGATATCAAGAATAAAACTGCTGGTGGAGGACCAGCCTAGTAAGCACTGAGAATTTTCTCATTGAGAATTTTTTTTAGTCAACAAAACTCATGAAGGTTATAGAAAGGTGCTGATCTGTAGAAACAGAATGGGGATCCAGCATAGGATAATTGATGAAGCATTAAATCTAGTATCAGAAAGGCTTGGGTTCAAATCTCCCTTAAGACTTTTATTGGCTGTGTGGTCAATAGCAAGTTACTTCTCTTCTCTGTTTCTCAGTTTCCTTGTTTATAAAATGAGGGTGTTGGACTTGATAATCTCATGGTTAGAACTGTGAATATAAAGACAAAAAATAATCCTTGCCCTCAGAGAGTTTTTACATGGAGTGGAGACAACATAATGTACATAACTATAGGAATAGTGAATGATAGGGAGTGTATCTGTGATCTGATTGGCATTGACAATTTACCAGTTGTGGCATATATAATAGAAATTCATAGATTAGATAAATATGCATGCATGTGGAATAAATATGAATTAAAAGTAAATCCCTAAAATGAGAAGTGACTGATTTAACAATATTAGATTATAGGTTTAAAATTGGAATGAGCCTTAGAGGTCACCTGAGCCATCTCATTTAATGGATCAGGAAGTCCCTCAACAAAAATTTATTGTGAATTTTAAAAATCCTTCCCTTCTGTCCTAGAACTGATACTAAATATTTGTTCCAAGAAAGAGCAGTAAGGACTAGGCAATGGGGGTTAAGTGACTTGCTCAGGGTTACCTAGTTAGTAAGTGTCTGATGTCAGATTTGAATCCAGGACCTCCCATCTCTAGACCTGGCACTCTATCCACTATGCTACCTTGTTGCCTCTAACAAGCATTTATTAAATACCTACTATGTACCAAGTATTATGCAATGCGCAGTAGATACTAAGACAAAAACCAAACTGATTGCTACCTTCAAGGAGCTTATTCTAATCCATGGAGACAACATACATATAGATGTAAAAGCTCATGATAAAGACTGCATGGAGTCGTGATCTATATTATGGATATAAAGGACTTTGGTCTTCTAGAGGCATATGCTGACTTTGGCAGTCCCAAATTTGGATAAAAAAATCTTCTGTTTCAGCGAGTCAGTTTGATTGTTTCCCAGACTATGGGATTACCTCATTGCAAGAGAGAATGTAAAAAGCATGGGGGGAGGGAAGAATGGAACAAAACCTTATGAGCCCTATGTCACATGGATAAGCTTTCAACACAGATAAGAATTTTTTTCCTTTTAAATAAAAAGCTCAGTTCCTTTTAATCTGTTCCTGAAAAACCCTGCAGGTTGAAAGTTTCACACAATACCTCTCCCCAGCCCCTCCTTGCTTTGCTACCAGCAAATTGCCAAGCTTCTTTAGCAAGCTAAAATTTTCTTTGCCTTCCACTCACAGACAATTTTGCACAAATAATAGGAAAAAATTCTTGTTGAGATTAGTAAAGCTTTATTAGTTTAACTCTATGTTAGTTTCCTCATCTGTAAAAAGAGAGAAGAGGGAGGTAATAATACTTCTTTTACTTCCCAGGATTGTTGTCAGGAAAGAGAGTTGGAAATTGTAAAATGCTCTACAGAGACAGGTTGGGGCAGTTAGGTGGCTCAGTGGATAGAGATACAGGTTTGGAGATGGGAGGTCCTGGATTCCATTGTGACCTCAGTCACACTTCCTACTTGCATGACTCTGGGCAAGTCACTTAACTCCACCTGCCTAGCTTTTATTGCATTGGAAACAATACTTAGTATTGCTTCTAGGGCATAAGATAAGGGGGGAGGGAGGGGAGGGAGGGAGGGAGGGAGAGAGAGAGAGAGAGAGAGAGAGAGAGAGAGAGAGAGAGAGAGAGAGAGAGAGAGAGAGAGAGAGAGAGAGAGAGAGAGAGAGAGAGAGAGAGAGAGAGAGAGAGAGAGAGAGAGACTAGTTATTTAAGGGCAGCCTACCTTGGTAGAAGAAGCATTGGCTCTGTAGTCAGAAGACCTAGGTCCAAATCCCACCAAGAAAACCTGCTACATGTATAACCTTAGACAGCACTTAATAGCCTTGTTATTCACAATGGGTCACTTAAACCACCCCTTGGGCCATTAGTGGCTCTTATTGTTCATGTTGAACCTTGGCAAAGTTATATATCTTCTCTGGGTCTCAGCTTCCTTACCTATAAATGAGGTTAGACTTGATGACCCATAAGATCCATCCCATCTCTTAATCTATGATCTAAATGTATAACCCAGATCCTTTGCCTTCAGATTGTATATTTAATTTAGAATGAAGGATTAATGTTTGGAGATATCCCTAACTTCTCTATATAATATTAACAGTAGCAATAATGGCTACCATACCTAAAACATCAGGACTATCTTTCATGTTGGTTTGCACAAGGTTATGTTTCTTCTCAACTTGGTTACTTCTCCCTCCCCTCCCCCATCCCGCTCTGGTACCTAGAGGAGACACAAAACTCTATTCTGTCACCATGGGGTCTGCCATACTCTATGCCCAGCTGAAAGCTATTCCACTTGGATCCTAGGGGAGGGAAAATGTCAGCTCACCTTAAGTAACAGAGTCTTCCCTCTCAGCAGACCTAGTTAGCAGTTTATTAGGAATATTGTTGTTTTTGTCAGGTAGCCTTGAAATGCAAATAAGGTTATGAAATTAGTGAGATACACTCAGTTCCTCATGTGGAAAATAAGGGCAGCAGTGTGAGTGTGTGGTGGTGCTATTGGCTTACATGGGACATTTAGGCAGTGTAGTGGCTAGAGTACTGGGCTTAGAGTGAGGAAGACTCATCTTTCTGAGTTCAAATCTGGCCTCGGACACTTACTAGCTTGTGACCTTGAGCAAGTCCCTTAACCTGGTGTGCCTTAGTTTTTCAACTGTAAAATGAATTTCATAGATTTTGAGCTGGAAGGGGGTTCCAAGATCATCTAGTCTAAAGCCCTCTTTTTAACAAAAGAAGAAACAGATATGAATTCACATACCTAGAAAGAAGTGTCATAGCTGGGAAATATATTTAAGTCCTCTAGACTCTGAATCCAAAGTTCTTTAGAGATAGCAAAGCAGAGGAAAGATGTAAGAGGACTTGGGTTCAAATCCTACAGATTTAGTACACTGCCTTATAGGGCTATTTTTTGAGATCATATTTTTAAAGGCTTTGCAAACTTTAAAGCACTCATTACATTTAGAGGCAGCTATGTAACCTAGTGGATGGAGGTCTGGACTTGGCAGCTAGGTAGAGAACTCAAAGCCTGTCAATCTGAGTGATCCTAGGCAAATCTTTTAATCTGCCTCAGTGTGTCATCTGTAATATGGGGATAATAAAAACACCTACCTTGAAGCATTGTTATAAGTATCAGATGAGATATTATTTGTAAAGTGCTTTACGAGTGCTCTATAAATGTTAGCTATTATTCTAAATGTCAGTTATTTTTATGACCCTTTTAAAGTCTCCTATTTAAGATCCAGTGGCTGTCAGAGGAGCAATAAAGAAAAAGGAGGAAAAAGGAAAGAAATTAAAATGAGACCAGGTACAAAATACATTGCCTAGTTCAGGCAATGCTTTGCCACAAGTGTTTTCCTAACTTCATTGCCTAATTGCCTTATTTTGGATCTTCTCACCAATTATCTTCCTGGGCCTTAGTTTCCATATTTGTAAAAAGATTAGATTCTAATAAGAAAAACTTGGTTCAAATTCTAGCTTTGTCATTTAGGAGCTGGGCGACCTTAAGCAAGTCAATTGACTTCTTTGGATCTCAGTTTCCTTGTCTCTAAGTTCTCCTCCAGCTCCAAATCTGTTTCTATTATTTATATGACCGCTAAGGTCTACTCTAGCCTCAACTATTATGATGATCACAGATTTTGAGAGTTGGAAGGGACCTGAGAGCCCATTGAGTCCATCCTTAATATCACTTCTTGACAAGTGATCTCTCAGCCTTGTGTTTGAAGAACTCTAAGGACAGGGCATCCCTGGTGTCTGGAGGCTGCCCATCTTACTTTGGGGCAGTTCTAATTCTGAGAAAGCTTTTGGGGGGACATCAAACCTAAGTTAGCCTCTTTGTACTTTCCACCCACTGCTCTCAGCTCCAACAATTCAACATGCATTTACCAAGCACGTCCTTAGTCCTAGGGCAGAAAAGAGGGAACTAAGACACTATCACCCCCTTCACAGTCCAGGGATACAGACAGGGGAAGAAAGCTCCATTCCATCTGGCATGACCGCATTTCTAAGTCCAGAGTTCAAAGGAAGATAACGGAGATAACCACTGCTGCCCCCCTTAGTCTGGCAGCCAATGAAAAATCCCTTCATGAACCTCTGAAACACCACCTGGGGCAGGGATGAGAAGAGAGCATTGCACAGAACAAATGGACCGACTGGATGCACACATAAGTCATATGAGGTCTGAAAAGAATTCTGTTCTTTACTCCACATCCAGGCAAGTGTGAAAGCCCATTGTGGGAAATACTATCTATCAGCTACTTTATAAGGTTGGGGATGGATGTACAGTACAGGATGGTATACAGAGTTCTAAAGGAATGGCTGACTTGCTTACTCCTCCTCCTCCTCTTTTTTTCTCCTCCTCTTCCTCTTCCTCCTTTCTCCATCTTCCTCCTCTTCCACCTTCACTTCCTCCCTGGGGCTAAAATGTAAAGCTACTTTGATGAAATATTTGCCCCACTAAGTTCACTGCAGAAGGTGGCAAAGCCAGTGGAGTAGTTCCTCCCTCTTGTAGGATCCAGAAGTGTGGCTGTGAAGTCAGTCTACTTGCTTGGCTAGGACCTCATCTCTCCTTTGTGTTGTGCAGGCAGACCATAAAGCCTCCTGGTCTTTCTAAGCTCCCAAGGCCATAGCCTAGTCTGACCTTCCCTCACCTAAGAGCAGGGAAGAATAGCCACTCTAGACTTAAGCAACAACAGGGCCACATATTTGCTGGTCACCTACTGGTGGCGTAGCCAGGGAAATAAAGGCTGAGCTTTCTCTCCCTACCTGGGACTTACAGGAATCCTTTCATTCTTAATTAATGATCCAAAATATTCAGCCATGCCCAAAGCACTCTTCTTGATCAGCACCACCTCCTCACTTCCTTGGCTTTTTTCATATCCCAACTAAAATCTCACCTTTTACAAGAAGTCTTTCCCAATCCTCCCTTAGTGCCTTTGCCCTGTTCATTTCCTAATTCTCTGGTATTTCCCTGTTTTCATATCATCTTCTGTTTATCCAGTAAATATCTTATTTCTACATATTGTTTGCTCGTTGTTTTTCCATTAGATTGTAAGCTCCTTCAGGGCAGGGGCTGTCTTTTCTGTCTTTTCATAGCCGCCATGTTTAGCACAATGCCTGCACATAGTAGACCCCCATTGCAAGAAGTATCTCTAAATGATCTATTTATGGGGACAGACAAGACTGGACTTGAAATTAGACAATCACTGAGGTGTAAGAAGGGCAATCCATGCCTTGAGGGAAGAGGGGACCAGAGTTCCAATTGGGAGCCAACTAAGCATGAAGCAAAAGTTCAGACTGCCAAAATCCAAGGTACTGAGTGAGACACCAGGAAAACTTGTTGCTGTAAAGGGAATTCTGGGTTGGGAGGAGAAAGGTCAGTGCTGAGTGCTCACTGGAGGAGCTGACTGGTTGTCTATCAGTGCATCTCTCCAAAGCTTTGGCAGTTTGCAAAGTCTTTTTGGCAGCCTCTGCTCTGCCCTGTGTGGCACTGTGCTGGCATGCTCCCAAGCCAGGTCTACCATTACCCCTCTTCTGTCTCAGCCGCACCCTCAAGGGCATGCGTTTCAGCACGTACACAGATATTTATGGCTGGATGTGATGAATGAATGTGAGAGATACAGATAGGATGCCCAGGGAATTCAGAGGAGGGAGAGCTCATTTACAATTCTGTGGGAGTGGATCATGGAAAATTTTAAGGGAGGATTTGTAAGGAGGAAAAGTATCTAGAGAAAGAGATTCCTAACCTGAGGACAGAGAACTTTCTTTTTTCCAAATAGTCTGATACTGCATTTCAATTTAAATGGTCTCCTTTCAATTCTCTGTATTTTATTTTTTTGCAATTAAAGGAAGGGGACCATAGACTTCCCTAGATCATCAAGAGGCTCATACAACACCCCCCCCCAAAAAAAAAGGATAAGAATGCCTCAAATCTAAACAGAAGAGCTGTGAGGGAGACTTTGGTTCAGATTTAGTCTAGGTTGCAACATTGAAGGTTCCAGGAAAG